>NC_064646.1:11294696-11597727 GCF_023864345.2 Schistocerca serialis cubense
TGATCCTGTGCTCCAAACATACATTTTCAGAAATTTCTCCCTCATATTAAGGTTCAAATGGCTCTGAGCACTATGCGACTTAACTACTGAGGTCATCAGTCGCCTAGAACTTAGAACTAATTAAACCTAACTAACCTAAGGACATCACACATATCCATGCCCGAGGCAGGATTCGAACCTGCGACCGTAGCGGTCGCTCGGTTCCAGACTGTAGCGCCTAGAACTGCACGGCCACTCTGGCCGGCCCTCATATTAAGGCCTATGTTTGATATGAGGAAACTTCTCTTGGCCAGGAATGCTCTCTTTTGTCTGGAATTCCCCTTTGGAAAGTGGTAGTTTCCTTTTGACGTCTCCTTGCTTCGTCAGCTAAGCTTTATTGTGCTCCAAAGATGGCATAATTCCTTAGCCTCATCTACATCGTGACCACCAATATCGATGTTAAGTTTCTCGCTGTTCTCATTTCTGATACTTTTCATTACTTTTGTCTTTTTTCAATCTACCCTCAATCCAAATTTAGTTCTCATTAGACTGTTCATTCCATTGAACAGATCCTGTAATTCTTCTCCATTTTCACTGTGGATAACAATATCATCAGCGAACCTTATCATTGCTGTTCTTTCACCGTGAATATTAATTCCACTCTTGTATCTTTCTTCTACTTCCGTCATTGTTACCTCGACAAATAGACTGAACAGCAAGGGACAAGGATTGCATCCCTCTCTCACATCGTTTTTATTCCCAGCACTTCCTTCTTCGTCTCCCAGACTTATTGCTCTCTTTTGATTCATGTAGGTATTGTACACTGAGTTACTGGATACCTCCTAATACTCCCAGCTCTTCGTTCTTGGTCTTACAGGCTTATTGCAATCTTTTGTTTCTTGTATCTTTTGTACACTGAGTTATTGGATACCTCCTAATATCACGTCAGACATCCTTTACCCGGGGTAGTGCAGCAGCTCCACGTGGTATGGACTCAACAAGTCGTTGGAAGTTCCCTGTAGAAATACTGACCCATGCTACCTCTATACTCGTCCATCAGTGCGAAAGTGTTACCGCTGCAGGATTTTGTGCACAAACTGACCTCTCGATTATGTCTCTTAAATTTTGGTGGGATTCATGTCAGGTGATGTGCGTGGCCGAATCATTCGTTCGAATTATTCAGAATGTCCTTCAAATTGCGTAGAACTGTGGTCTGGTAACATAGCACATTGTCATCCATAAAAATACCCTCGATGTTTGGGTAAATGAAATCCATGAATGGATGAAAATTGTCTCCAAGGAGACGAACAGATCCATTTCTATTCAACGATCCGTTCAGCTGGAGCAGAGGACCCAGTCCATTCCATGTAAATACAGCCCACATCGTTATGGAGCCACCATCAGTATCCACAGTGCTTTGTTTTCAGCTTTGGTCCATGGTCACGTGGGGCCTGAGCCACACTCGAACCCTACCATCAGCTCTTACTAACTGAAATAGGGGCTCATCTGACCAGCGCATGGATTTCCAGTCGTCTAGAGTCCATCCGACACGGTCGCAAGCCCAGGAGAGGCGCTGCAAGTGATGAACAGCTCTCACGTCGGTTGTCTGCTACTACAGCCCATTAATGGCAAATTTTACCACAGGGTCGTAACAGATATGTTGGTCGTAAGTCCTACATTGATTTCTGTGATTATTTCACACAGTGTTGTTTGTCTCAATACCAGAGGAGGAAAGCTGCTACTCACCATATAGCGGAGATGCTGAGTAACGATAGGCACAACAAAAAGATTCACACAATTGTAGCTTTCGGCCACAAAGGCCTTTGTCAGTAGTAGACACACGTAGACGCACGCACACACACACTCACGCAAATACAACTTGCACACACGTCTGCAGTCTCAGGGAACTGAAACCAGAGTGCGAGCAGCAGCACCACTGTATGATGGGAGTGGCGACTGGGTAGGGGTAAGGAGGAGGGTGGGGTGGGGAGGGGGAGGGATGGTATGGTGGGAGTGCCGTACAGTGAAGTGTTACAGTTTAAACAGAGAGAAGGTGCAGAGGGGGGAGGGGGTAAGTAGCAGAAAGGAGAAAAATAAAAAGAAATTAAAAGACTGGGTGTGGCGGTGAAATGATGGCTGAGTAGTGCTGGAATGGGAACAGGGAGGGGGCTGGATGGGTGAGGACAGTGACTAACAAAGGTTGAGGCCAGGAGGGTAACGGGAACATAGGATGTATTGCAGTGAAAGTTCCCACCTGCGCAATTCAGAAATGCTGGTGTTGGTGGGAAGGATCCATATGGCAAAGGCTGTGAAGCAGTCATTGAGATGAGAGATATCATGTTTGGCAGCGTATTCAGCAACAGGGTGGTCCACTTGTTTTTTGGCCACAGTTTGTTGGTGGCCATTCATATGGACAGACAGCTTGTTGGTTGTCATGCCTACATAGAATGCAGCACAGTGGTTGCGGCTTAGCTTGTAAATCACAGGACTGGTTTCACAACTAGCCCTGCCTTTGATTGGGTAGGTGATTTCAGTGACTGGACTGGAGTAGGTGGTGGTAGGAGGATGTGTGGGACAGGTCTTGCATCCAGGTCTACTACAGGGGTATGAGCCATGAGGTAAGGGATTGGGAGCACGGGTTGTGTAAGGATAGACGAGTATATTGTGTAGGTTCAGTGGACGCCAGAATACAACAGTAGGAGGGGTGGGAAGGATAGTGGGCAGGACATTTCTCATTTCAGGGAATGATGAAAGGTAATCGAAACCCTGGTGGAGAATGTAATTCAGTTGCTCCAGTCCCGGATGCTACTGAGTTATGAGGGGAATGCTCCTCTGCGGCCGGGCTGTGGGCCTTTGGGAGGTGGTGGGAGACTGGAAAGATAAGGCATGGGAGATTCGTTTTTGTACAAGGATGGGAGGATAATTAGGGTCAGTGAAGGCTTTAGTGAGACCCTCAGTATATTTTGAGAGAGACTGCTCGTCACTGCAGATGCGACGACCACGGGTGGCTAGGCTGTATGGAAGGGACTTCTTGGTATGGAATGGGTGGCACCTGTCGAAGTGGAGGTATTGCTGGTGGTTGGTAGGTTTGATATGGACGGAGGTACTGATGTAGCCATCTCTGAGGTGGGGGTCAACATTTAGGAAGGTGGCTTGTTGGGTTGAGTAGGACCAGGTGAAGCAAATGGGGGAGAAGTTGTTGAAGTTCTGGAGAAATGTGAATAAGGTGTCCCCACCTTCAATCCAGATAGGAAAGAAGTCATCAGTGAATATGAACCAGGTGAGGGGTTTAGAATTCTGGGTTTTTGTCTATTAGCGCTGACAACTCTGCTCTCGGTCGTTAAGTGAAGGCTGTCGGCCACTGCGCTGTCCGTGGTGACAGGCAATGCCTGGAATTTAGTATTCTCAACGCACTGTTGACGCTTTGCATCTCGGAATGTTGAATTTTCTAACGATTTTCTTAACGGAATGTCCCATTCGACCAGCTCCAACTAGCATTCCGCGATCAAAGTCTTTTAATGCTCGTCCTGAAGCCATTATCACGTCGAAAACCGTTTCACATGATTCACCTGCGTAAAAATGAGAGCTCCGTCATTGCACTGCCCTTATGTACCTCGTGTACGCGATACGATCAACCGTCCTCTGTATATTTGTATATCGCTATCCCACAACTTTTATCACCTCAGTGTGTGCCACCTGTCTTTCCCTGTAGCAAACTCCTATTTTTCTGAGAATTTCGAACCTCTTGCACCATTTCGCAATGTCAAACGCTGTTTCTAGATCGAAAAATTCAATGAAAGCTTCTTAATTTTTCCTGTCTTGCTTCCATTATCAAACCCAAAGTCAGAGCTGATCGTTATTTAATAGATCCTCAATTTTGTTTTCCATTCTTCTGTATATTAGCCTTGTCAGCAGATTGGATGCATGGGATGTTAAGCTGACTGACTGTGCGACACTTTTCGCACTTTTTTACCCTTGCTATCCTCGGAATTGTTTGGATGGCATATTTTCGAAAGTCTGACGGTACGTCGACAATCTCATACATCCTTTACGCCATCGGCAACAGTCGTTCTGTTGCGACCTCCCTCAATGAATTTATAAATTGCGATGGAGTGTTGTATATCCCTTCCGTCTTATTTGATCTTCCCAGTAGCCTCGCCGCAGTGGTAACACCGGTTCCCGGTGGCTCACCAACCTTAACAGCTGTCGCACTGGGCTAGCACTTGGGTGGGTGACCATCCAGTCTTCAGAGCGCTGTTGGCAAGCGGGGTGCACTTAGCTCTAGTGAGGCAAACCGAGGGGCTCCTTGATTGAGAAGTAGCCGCTCCGGTCTTGTAAACTGACAAACGGCATGGAGAGCGTTGGGTCGACGGCATGCCGCTTCATATCCGCATCCAATGACGCCTGTGACTGAGGATGACACGGCGGCCGGTCGGCACCGTTGGGCCTTCAAGGTCTGTTCGGGAGGAGTTTAGTTTTTTCTTATTTGATCTTAAGTCGTCCAAAGGTTTTTAAAACTCCGGTTCTAATTTTGGATCCCCTCGCTCTTCTATATCGGGTCCTGTTTCTTCTTCTGTCACATCATCAGACAACTCTCCCCCTCATAGAGGCCTTCAATATACTCTTTCCACCTGTCCGTTCTCTCCCCTGCATTTAACAGTTGACTTCCCATTGTACTCTTAAAGGTACAGTCCTTGATTTTAATTTCATCGCAGGTTGTTTTTCCTTTTCTGTATTCTGAGTCTGTTCTTCCGGTAGTCAATTCTTTACGATTACTTCACTTTTTTCCCGAAGGTCTTACACCCTGTGTGCCATTCACTTCCTATTTCTTTCATTCCTAGGTGATTTATATTGCTGTATTCCGAAATTCCCCTAAATATTTTTGTACTTCCTCCATTTGTCAATCAGTTTAAGTACTTCATCTGTTACCTTCCTTGTGTCTACGACTGTTCAGTCATCTGTGATTGCCCTTTTTAGAGATGTCCACTCTTCATCAATTCATTACCTATTGTGATTTCCCTTATCGTAGTAATCACATCCTTAGTGAATTTCAAATGCGTGTTAACATACCTCAGTACTTCTGCATCCAACTTCCTTCCAGACTGATTCTCACGTGCGATTCTCTTCAAATTCAGTCTACTGTTCATTATTACTGAAGTCTGTCCTGAGTCAGTATCTGCTCCTAGATATGCTTTACAATCCAGTAACAGGTGTCAGAATCTCTGTCTGACCGTGACGTAATTCAGCTAGAAATGGTTCAAATGGCTCTATGCACTATGGGGCTTAACATCTGAGGTCATCAGTCCCCTAGACGTAGAACTACTTAAACCTAACTAACCTTAGGACATCACACACATCCATGCCCGAGGCAGTATTCGAACCTGCGACCGTAGCAGCAGCGTGATTCCGGATTACCATCTAAAATTTATTAGTGGGACTTAGTCATTATCATTCCTGCCCCCTAGGCTATATTCCGTAACTGTTTCTTGTAAATCTTTCTCAACAACCGCGGTTCAATTCCTCATGATTATTAGATTTTCATCTCCCTTTATATACTGAATTACACTTTCAATATCTTCATATACTTTCTCTCTCTCTTCATCTTCAGCTGGTGATTTCGGCATGTATATCTGAACTACAGTTGTCGCTGTCGGTTTGCTGTCGATTCTGATGAGAAGAAACCTACGGCTAAACTGTTCACAGTAACTCACTCGCTGCCCTACCTTCCTATTCATAACGGCTCCTACTCCCGTTATACCATTTTCTGCTGATGTTGATATTATCCTATCTTCGTCTGACTGTTAATGCTTATCTTCTTTTCATTTGACTTCACTGACCCCCACTGCATCTAGATTGAGCCTTTGCATTCCCCTTTTGAGATTTTCTAGTTTACCTATCAGGTTCAGACTTCTGACATTCCACGGCTCCATTCGTAGAACATTATTCTTATGTTGGTTATTCAGTCTTTTTCTCATGTATTGCAGTTTCCTCTTGAAGATCCGCACGGAGGACTAATCCGGAATCTTTTGTCAATAAAGAGATTATAATAAGAGTTTTTTGGTTACAAGTTGCAAGTCCTGTGGGTACACATTTTGTGCCTCTAGTGCAGTGGTTTCCGTTGCCTTCTGCATCTTCATACCATGATCATTTCTTATTCTTCCGCCTTTAGCGGCAGTTTCCAGCCCAATGACAAGAGAGTGCCCCAAACCTCTGTCAGCTCCTCCTCCGTCTTTCACAAGGTCGCTGGGTGAGTTCTTATGCCGGAAGTCTTCTAACGCCATAGCTCCTGATATTTGTTCATAGTTTAAGCTGTGACTTGATTCGGACTAATGACCCATGACGTTTTTATTACTAGTCAAAGACCCTACCCCTAGTCCACGGGATCGCCCTAAAACAAGAACTACGAGGTGCGACAATAAAGTAATGAGACTGACGTGAAAGAAAAGTTGCTTACCGTTTTAGTGAAGTTTAGTGTTGTCTCCTCCAAAGTAGTTCCTTTCTGATTGCACACACTTTTTCCAACGCTTCTTCCATTGATGATAACATTTCTGGAACTCATCTTCTGTAATATCCTCCAAGACCCTCGTCACAGCTTTTTGCACATCTTGTGTTGTTTGAAAATGGTGTCCCTTGACCGCCGTCTTGACTCTTGGAAATAGAAAAACGTCGCACCGAGCGATATTTGGTGAATAAGGTGGATGTGTTAGTACTGAAATTTGTTTTGAGGTTAAAAATTGCTGTACTGACAGAGCAGTATGGGATGGGGCATTCTCGTGATGCAGAATCCAATTATCAGAAATGTTGGGACAGACACAAAGAACTCTTTTACTAAGTCTTTCTAAAATTTCTTTGTAGTAATATTGGTTAACTGTTTGCCCAGGAGGCACCCACTCTTTATGAACAATTCTCTTGGAATCAAAGAAGCACACAAGCATGCATGGTCATCCACTGCGGTCTTCATCTTCAACATTCGTTCTGCCTTCACTAAACATTTTATGCCAACGAAAAACTTGAGCTCTTGACATAACCTCATCTCCAAAAGCCTTCTGAAGCTTACTGTAAGTTGTCGTGAAGTTTTCACCCAATTTAGCGCAAAAAGAAACGGCATACCGTATCACAGTATTATGCAGTTCCATTTCCGTGACGAGACACACAAACACATGTTAACTTATTACAACACAACTCACAACTGAGCAGTTGCATCGATGTGCCACTTGGACTAGAAGCAGCTTATACACCAAGGTCAAAGATATTGTGCGTATGCAAGCCTGCAGGGTTGCCACATCTAGCAAAGAAAATCAGTCTCATTACTTTATTGTCACACCTTGTATATACTGAAATCCAATTGAGCGCCGATGGAGCAGGCACAGTTTTATGTCTCAGTCGAATATTTAGTTGACTACAAGAGAATGGCAACCAGCTGCTGCAGTTAATGAAACTCCCACCAGGCCGTGAAATAGTTCCTTTCAGTTACTGACAGGTATGATGTTCCCTCTACTGAAGGACTCTGGAGTATTCTCTTTTAAATACAAAAGCACCACTGTAAAGCTTTTGTTAGAAGTTAGATTATGAAATGGCAGTCCTTAGTTTGGCTACAGATTTATTCTTATAAAATTTTATGGCACCTTACCTGTTAGAGGCGGCATGAACGCAACATCTCTATTTGTTAGAGCCTTCATAATCTTACATTTACATTAGAAAGTTCTGCATAGTCAAAATTATTATTGGTATTAATATTAATATTGTTGATGGTAGTAGTAATGTATTATTGGTGCTTAGTACTATCATTCCAAATGGTATTAAGTTTGTACTGCTAGTGGCGTTACTGTAAATGTTCCTGCCTTATATGTATTATGTCTTGGCTAAAGTAATCTTTTCAGTATTGTTATTCAAGTATTATTTTAATTATTTTAAAACACAAAAAATGTCTTCAGAATGCGGGTCTTAAGTCGTGCTTACATAGCCCAGTCTGTGAGGTACTAGCCCGCGAAAGGAAAAGGTCTCAGGTTCGACCCCAGGTACGGTGCACACTTTTAATCTGCAGAAAAGATTTCTGTTACATTTCATCTTGGTCTGGCAGAGATTCCGAAATAAGATATTAGATTGTAAGGCATACTCAAGGGCAGATATAGACTCAGATAGCAATTTAGTAATTATGAGGAGTAGGCTGTAGTCTTAGGAACCAGTAAGGACGAATCAGTCCGCAAAGAAGTGGGATGCGGTAGTACTAAGGGTGACGAAGTACGCTTGAGTTCTCTGAGACTATAGATAGTGTTATAACGAATAGCTCAGTAGGCATTTCAGTTGAAGAGGAATGGACATCTCTAAAAAGGGCAATCACAGAAATATGAAACAGAAACATAAGTACAAGGAAGGTAGGTAACAAAAGAAATCCATCGGTTGATCGATGAAGGAACGGAGTACAAAAATGTTCAGGAAAACGAAGTAATACAGAGATATAAATCGCTTAGGAATGAAATAAATAGGAAGTGCAGGGAAGCTAAGGCGAAACAGCTACATGAAAAATGTGAAGAAATCTAAAATGAAATGATTGTCGGATTGACTGACTCAGCATATACAAAAGTCAAAGCAATCTTTGGTGAAATTAAAAACAAGAGCTGTAGTATTGAGAGTGCCATGAAAATTACACTGATAAATGCAGAAGAGGATGGGACAGGTGGAAAGAATACTCTGAAGGCCTCTGTGAGGGGGAAGACTTGTCTTCTGGCGTAGCAGAAGAACAAAAAGGAGTCGTCAGGGAAAATATAGAGGAACCAGTATTAGAATCAGAATGTAAAACATATTTTGGTGACTTAAGATCAAGTAAGACAGAAGGGATAGACAACATTCCATCGTAATTAGTAAAATCATTGGGGAAAGTGACATCAAAACGACTGTTCAAGTTGTTGTGTAGAATATATGTGTCTCGAGATATACCATCAGATTTTTGGCAAAAAACGCCATTCACACAATTCCGAAGACAGAAAGAGCCGACAAGTGCGAGAATTATCGCACAATCAGCTTAACAGCTCACGTATCCAAATGGCTGTCAGGAATAATACACACAAGAACGGAAAATAAAATTGAGTACCTGTTAGATGATGATCAGTTCTGACATTGGCCTTGATAATGGAAAAAAAACTGAAGAAAAATCAAGAAAATGTCGACCTGGGAAAAGTGTTCGACAGTGTCGAACGGTAAAAGATGTTCGAAACTCTGAGAGAAAGAGGAGTAATCTATAGGAAAAGACGGGTAATGTATAATATGTGCTAAAACCAAGAGGGTACAAGACTGGAAGACCAAGAGCGAAGTGCTCGGATTAGAAACAGCGCAGGAAAGGGATGTAGTCTTTCGCCCCTACTGTTCAATCTATGCTTCGAAGAAGCAATGGCGACAGTAAAAGAAAGGTTAAAGAGCGGGATAAAAATTCACGCTGAAAGGATTTCAATGATAAGAATCGATGATGACATAGCTATCCTCAGAGAAAGTGGAGAAGAACTACAGGATCTGTTGAATGGGATGGATAGTCTAATGAGTACAGAATAGGGACTGAGAGTAAGTCGAAGAAAGACTAAAGTAGTGAGAAGCAGCAGAAATAGCAACAGCGAGAAACTTAACCTCAGAATCGGGGATCATGAAGTAGACGAAGTTAAGGAGTTCTCTATCTAGGCTATAAAATAACCTGTGATGGACGGAACAAGGAGGACATAAATTAGAAGTCTACTAGTATCAAAGATAGGCCTTAATTTGACGAAGAAATTTTGGAGAATCTACGTTTGGGGGCACAGCATTGTATGACAGGGTGACACAGATTGTGGGAAAACCGGAACAGAGGAGAATCGAAGCATTTTAGATGTGGTGCTACCGAAGAATTTGGTAATTAGGTGGACTGATTGCAACGTCCCCTTTTTAACAATTATACACGACTGTCCTTAAACTGACACAAAATATTTTTAGCGCAACGCAATCTGACTATCAAAGATCCCTGCAAAAGAATGGCCCTGACTAACATTAAACTATACCTTTCACAAATCACTTACCTCACAAAAATCTTCGCTGCTCAAGCTACTGCAATACAGCGAGCGCCACTACTGCCAGCTAAATAAAAGATTCAAACTACTGAAGGCACTAACTACTGATAGGGATAGTTAGCAAATGAAAGATATTAATAGAGAACAAACAATGTATTTACCTTAATATCATCACAAGTCATAATATATATATCAGTTCATGACAAATTACAAATCTCCGCCATCTCTCTCCCCACATCCACCACTGCTGGCGGCTCACCTCCAACTGCGCAACGCTACGCGCTGTTCACATCCAGCTGCTGCTGCCCAACACTACAATGGCAGACAACAATGCAAACTAGCCACAGACTGCACACAGCACAGCCAGTGATTTTCATATTGAGCGCTACGTAACGTTGCCAATAAGAAAACATAAACAGCCTACTTACATAGAGAAAACATAAACAGCCTACTTACATAGCCCCCATGCTCCCCACAAAAATTTTTACAAATTGGTTTGGGCAGTGCCCAATACAGATTTGAAAAAAAATTTTCATAATTACAATAACAAAGATATCAAATGCACACACTTATTGATACAACGTTGGTCAAAAGCTAAAATTTTGTCACAGTCCATAAAGACAGTCCTGATCATTCATTACGGTGAAATATAGTGTTTTTCTCAAAGTCTGAGCAGTAGAAGAAAATGCACACGGAAGTAGTGGATTTCCATACAGTCTTGAAGAAGTACTGTTGTCCTTCCAACTGAAAGACAGTGCTGACTCTTGACATGCAGACAGGTAATCCTCCACAACAGAGCAAACCCACAGCAGAGTCATTCGACGTTTTGAAGAATATTGGTAGGTAGGTCATCACAGAGCAGACCCACTGCAGTCCTGGTAGAGAGTATGGTATTGGTGGGCCACCAGAGGCGCAGACCCACTGCAGTCCTTGTAGAGACGGCCAGCAGCCATCTGTTGTGACTGTGCAGGTGCACAATCACCATCGAAGAGTCTTGCGGAGAATATAGCAAGTCCATAAACCACCACTTGTGCACTCACAAAGTTTCTGGAATTGTCCTTAGATCCAGCAATGCTGTTATCCAGACCCTTGCTGAGTTATTAACACACGTGTAAACACTCACAGTCCCAACTTCTCACATATTATCCATATACTATGACCAACAGAAACGTGTGCAGTGAAATATAACTAACAAGTTAATAATATCATGAACTGGTGACAATTACAATTTTATGACGTAAGAATACAATAAAGGTACAAAATACATCATTAAAAACGTAACAATATAGATAACATTTGTAGTAAAACAGGCGTTACAAAAGAATAGAAATAGACATATACATCAGTGTTACAGGAATTATGACATGAGTACATACATAGAAGATCAGAATAACTTGCGAAACATCAACTTCACACATGAGCATTAACACAAAACAGAATTAATAATGTCTAAACATCTTTACAAAGTAAATAACACATTATTAATGCCAATTGTATTCGAGGATAACAGTATTCCTCATCATAGTGAATGTAGCTTAATATTAAAAGAAGAAAAAATTCTATGAAACTACACAGAGACAGGAAGAAAACAAATAAACAAGGGTACACAAACACGTACTGGGATAACACAAAAGGAAAGGACAGGGTTCGTTTTCAGTGTAACATTTGGTACTGCAGTCCATCCCAAAACTTCATTCTATAGATCTTTCGTCTTATTTCAACCTTTGCTTCCACCAAAAAAATCTTATCCAAGCATGCTTTCTGTATTCCGTTCATATTTCTTTCAAAATAATTATTTCTGATTGTACAATACTCATTTGGGCCCAAATCCTTTTTATATAACTTCGCAATGCATTCTTTACCTATTCTCCATAGTCTGTTTCTCGTATAGTCTACCCCCTCTTAAGCTAACTTAAATCTACTGAGCTCAGATGCTAAACTAAGGGACGAGGCAATGCAGCAGCACGTAAAACAATTATTATAAACAGCAATGAAAAAAATGGAAAATTGCAAAGCAAGCTACAGTATAAATTAGCAAAAGTCAAATTCAATAACACTATGCCTGGCAAACAGCAGCAACTTATACCTAAACATGACATAGCGCAAGCAGAAAAAATATTACACAAAAATGGCCATGTCTAATACCTATGTCACATCTTAACATTAGAGTGATGCATCACAATTTATTCTACAAAAGAAATTACCAAGTACTTGAAAAGAAAATTATGTGTTACTGTTACTAGTTCCTTCTTATTGTTCTTTCCTTTCCAAGTGCTCCTTTATTAAAGAATGTGGATCATAAAATAATTATTTAATAGATCTGTTGACAGAAAGTGTTCACATTAGCAAATGCATTTCATTTTATAAAAGCAATGCTGCAACACAGCTAGAAACCAGATATCAAATGAAATAAGCAATTACGCAAACCAAAGCATAAAAACATCATTCAATAGCTATGTGGCATTTCGTAAGTCAGTAGCTCTCAATTCTCGTAGAAAGACACTTGTCATTATCAGGTTTGCAGATGTAAGAATATTTCTGAGGATAATGGCCTCTCCTTTTTTTTTTTGTTCTACCTGTGCCGCTGAAAAGGGCTCGCAATAATGGCTTTTTCACCAGGCGTCTGACACAGCTGGGTGCCCGCGACGCATTACGTGCAGGTGGTCACTTAACTTTCGTACGGAAATATTTACGACAGCAGTTTCTGCTACCGTGGCAGTCTCATATAAAAATATTTCACAGGTCAAGAATTAGCGTTGCAAATCTGTAGAAACAAAATCCTATAAATATAAGTGTCCAAAAAAAATTCGTCAGCATTGTGATACAGTCACACATTTACACACATTTAATAACTCCTAAAGTACGTTTCTTGGTTTCCAACATCCTTTTCATAAATCAGAGTCCCTAAACACTACTCAATATTCCTTACCTCATTATACATATACATATTCGTCGACACTTCAATATTTCATCATGAGAAATACGTAGCATAATAAACATTCCTCAACAACATAATACACATTGTCGTCGTAATAATAACATCATAACACTTCAGTCAAATTTCAAAATCGTCGTAGCTTCCTCCAATAATTTCAAAACCTAAAAAAATTCTCTGCTCATGTCAAAAGTGTCAGCTGCCTCAAACGTACTTTAAAAATCATGATCTCATTCCAAATACATCATTCAAAGCTCTCATAGTATCACAATGATTCCGAAAAAATATGAACAGTTTACAAAGTACAGACAAAATACAGTTTCATAAGTGTGAAGTTATCCAACTGTGTAATTACGTAAACATCTGTCACTGATATAGTAAAAATAAATGTTTGTATCTCTCAGTTAAATGATCAGATAGCTGTGTAATTTGTGTGTTAGAGAAATATGGTACCGATGTGTAAAGTTGTATAAGCAAATACCATATTAGCTAGGGTTCCTTGTGCTTGCCAAACACATGGTACACAAAGTAGGCGTGTACCCCCCTGAGGATTTATGCAATTATACCCTCAGGTGTTACAGATCACAGCAATGGAATGAAATGTATCACAGAAAACCTTTGTATCATTGTACTCCAAATATCTTTAAAAATAAATGTTTTAAGTACAAAATTAATCACTCAAATGCGTGTCCTGTAGCGCTAAATGTGCGTCTTGTTGCAACATAATCTCTGTGGAAGTGTCGTAGTTATCGTCCTCCGAAAGCTAAGTTCTGCATAAGTCAATGTACTTACCTCATAATACACAAAAGTGAAATGCTTTGCGTATAAATGTCTTAGTCATTACGCTTATTGCCGTGATGAGGAAAGTACTGTGCTGTAACGTATTGTTGTGCTACGGAAAAGGCAATCTCATTGTAGCTATACCACAAAAGTTACTACTAAAACATGTTTTACTTTCCAGAATAAAACAGAAAACTGTGCAGATATAAAACAGATACACCGCAAAAGCAACATTGTAAATTGTCACTCATTAGTAGCGTCGTGATAAAAATCGTGTAGCTGTCACATAAACTAACCTCTGTGTCATCTGGTATCTCTCAGAAAGCACATTAAATTCAGAATGTATTTTCAAATAAACCAAAATGTTGCATTAAAATCTCATTAGCAGTACTGGTAAATGTTCTAAGTATGTGAGCCTTATAGTCGTTACGTAATTGTGCAACAAACAAGCAAGAATGTACACACACAATAACACTGTGACGTCTGTTCACTATAACAATGCATTCGTCATTTCTGTTTAAATAAGTTCTCTTGGTTCTTGATTGGATATTTAACTTCAAACATTGTTGTATGTTAACAGATTCTAAGTCTGACAAAGCATATTAGTAATGTGAAGCGAAAAATTTTATGACAAAGACTAAGTTAAAAAGCAGATTATCTTTCAATAAATGGTTTTACATGTGAAATGTGGTGCAAACCTTTACTCTTCCTAGTACGCAGACTTTCAACTTCAACGCAATTATCATGTGGTATACGTCGGTAAAGAATGCTAAATCTTTTCTCAAGGCTAGCGTCTTTGTTATTTTTCCCTGAGCCAGCGTCCGCACGCAGCTGCCTGCTGTGCTAGTCATTGTCTGTCTCTTTGTTGGCGCGCGCCGTTATTGGGATTTGGAGACCTAACTTCTACAAATTCACCGTGACGAGAGGGCCCTGCCCTGTTTAAATCCCGCCAGTTCTGATGCAATTCAGGTCTGTCGTTACGATCATATCGTCTATCGTCATGTCGGTAGATTCCATAGTTTCTTTCTTGTCGGTCACATGGTGGAGAATTTCTCCCTGAATCGTAACTGCGCGCTGGTCCGTTGCGTCTAAAGTTATTCTGTCTCCCCTGGTAATAATTGTTTTGGTTCCCATATTGTCTGTTTCTGTGGTTATCTCTGTCATATTCATTACTACGGAAATGCGATCTTTCTCTGTAACTATTATTACTCTGCCAGTGGTTGTCATACGGGTGGTGTCTGTTTTGGTCACGATTTGTGTTGTGATAATAGCCTTGTAGTGTCCAGTTATTGTTTCTGTCGTCACGGAATTGTGACGTATGTGACCTGTAGTGATTGTTTTCCTGTTTTCGCATCCGGCGACTGTCAGTGTCAATTTCTAATTCTTGTAAGAGTCCCTGAAATGCTTCAATGTCGTCTTTGCAACGTCCTGCCAAAATAATATGTCGTAAATGTTCAGGCAGTTTGATTAAGCAAATGCGGATGAGTTCTGAGGGGCTGTATGGGTTTGACAGGTACTGATTCTTGTGCAACATGTCTTCAAAATATTTGACAAGACTGGAAAATTCAGATTGTTCGAAGTGTTTCATCATTATGATGTTATGTTTTACACGGTCTTGTGTAGCTTGAGACCAATACGCTGAGAGGAAGGCATGATAAAAATCTCCTTCACTGTGACAATCGTGAATGACCGATCGCATTCTTACAGCTGGTTCATTCTCTAAGTAGCCACACATAAATTCTAATCTGTGTTCCAACGACCAGTTGGGAGGAAAACAATGAGAGAATTGATGGATCCATGCTTGTGGATGAATGTCGTTGCCAGAATTCTTAAATGTTTTGAATTTACGTGTAGTAATGAACAGCTTATAGTCAAAATCGTCATGTCGGCGAGTCGCATATCGGTCATTGTTAGGTCGTGTCGGCCGTTCCATCTCATAATTCGGTGCACATTGCCAATTTCTTTCATAATTTCCGAAATGCCCTGTGTTATTATTTTGCGGCTTTTCCGTGTTTCTAAGTCCCTCTTCCCGTGTTGGAGCGCGAGTGTCCTCTGAAATACGTAATTCTTGTATTACCTGTGTCAGCTGATCTTGTACTTCCCGGATTTCTCTTTGGTGTTGTGTATTAATTTGATTCTGATTTTGTTTGAATTTTCTTATTTGTTCATACTCTTCTGTGTCAGTGAAGGCTACGGGTCTTGTGTCATTCAGATCATCATCTACCTTTGTAGATAAGTTAGTGACCTGATCCGAAAGTTCGGCTACTTTCTCCGATAGTGAACACATTTCCTCAGTGTGTTTTTCTGAACCAAGTTTCAGAGTGTCCATTTGTGCTGAAATCGAATCTACTGTGTCCTTTAAGTTTTCCTGAGTTTTTGCAAGTTGCGTAACCGAATCGGTAGATGCAACTGAGTCAATTTTAGCCCACAAGGTCTCATGATTTTCATGAACAATGGCTTGCAGTTCTTTTATGGCTGCTTCGTGATTCTGTAATGCATTTTCATGCCGCGAAAAAATAGGTTGAAAATGCTCACAAATTTGTGTTTTTACGTCATTACAGACTTTTTGACATTTCGATTCAATGTTATGTAACTCAGTAGTTAAATCTTCACGTGTTCGTTCAAGTGTGGTGTCTAACTTTTGAAGATTTTGTTCCATTGTGTCTAACGTTTTAAGATTTTGTTCGACTGTATCTAACTTTTGAAGCTTTTGCTGTGTTTGTCTCTGATTTTGTTCCATTGTGTCTAACTGTTGCTGTGTTTGTCTCTGATGTTGTTCCATTGTGTCTAACTTTTCAAGCTTTTGTCCCATTTGTTGCATTAATTGTAATAAAAATGCACTGGTGTCTGAAACATGTTCCTCAGTGCTTTTCGGCAGTGAATTTGCACCGGAAACATTCACATTTTGACAAGCAGAAAATGTGTCTTGACTTATTTGAGAAAACGGTGAGGATCCAAAACCTGAATCTACAGTATTTGCGAGATCGTGTCGTGTCATTTCGGCTTCCTGAGGCGAGCTATTGCCGACCGATCGATCGATAATGCTTCCCTCTTCACTAATTGTTTCACTGTCCACGCCATTGTTTGACGCCCGCTCCATTTCCCTGTGCACAGTTACCAAATTACTACTTTGAACATTAGTAAATTCATTACTCGGCGGCGCTGATAAGCTACGCTCGTCGTCACTATTATTTCTCAGTTTAGTTTGGAGCCTAGTGTTACGTTTTTCACACGCCATAATTGTCACAATATTTCACACGATAACACAGAAAAGCACAATTTGAAGTGCAAAAATAGGAGAACACATTAACATAGCACTGAAAATAATATGTAGTTAATTGCAAGCGTAGCTGCGAAATACTTGGTGCAAATCTACATGCATGCCACAACTGTTTTATTGTACAACAATGAAAGGCTACAACTACAAAGGAGATTCTCTCTACAATTACGCGCTAGCAATAAACAAAAGCTACACTAATTACACAAACTACAAGAAAAAATCAGAAGATTCCAGTGAGGTATCCTAGGCTAAGGGTCGTCATATGCAACTTCCCCTTTTGAACAACTATACACGACTGTCCTTAAACTGACACAAAATATTTTTAGCGCAACGCGATCTGACTATCAAAGATCCCTGCAAAAGAATGGCCCTGACTAACATTAAACTATACCTTTCACAAATCACTTACCTCACAAAAATCTTCGCTGCTCAAGCTACTGCAATACAGCGAGCGCCACTACTGCCAGCTAAATAAAAGATTCAAACTACTGAAGGCACTAACTACTGATAGGGATAGTTAGCAAATGAAAGATATTAATAGAGAACAAACAATGTATTTACCTTAATATCATCACAAGTCATAATATATATATCAGTTCATGACAAATTACAAATCTCCGCCATCTCTCTCCCCACATCCACCACTGCTGGCGGCTCACCTCCAACTGCGCAACGCTACGCGCTGTTCACATCCAGCTGCTGCTGCCCAACACTACAATGGCAGACAACAATGCAAACTAGCCACAGACTGCACACAGCACAGCCAGTGATTTTCATATTGAGCGCTACGTAACGTTGCCAATAAGAAAACATAAACAGCCTACTTACATAGAGAAAACATAAACAGCCTACTTACATGATAAGGTAAGGAAAGAAGAAGCTCCCCGCAGAATCGACAAGGAAAGGAAGATATGGAAAACACTGACAAGAATAAGGGACACGATGGTAGGACATCTGTTAAGACATCAAGGACCACTTCCACGGTACTAGATGGAGCTGTAGAGGATAAAAACTGTAGAGGGAGACAGAGATTGGAATACATCCAGCAAATAATTGAGGACGCAGGTTGAAAGTGCTGCTCTGAGATGAAAAGGCTGGCACAGGAGAAGAATTCGTGGCGAGCGACGTTAGACTAACGACTCAAAAAAGAAACAAAACAGACTGCAGTTACCGTAGAGAAATGACTTAGAAGACAGGCGGAAAATGAGAAGGAAGTCAGACACTTTTGTAGCCTATGTCCGTTGTTATTAAATCTGTATTTTCAGCAAGTAGCAAAGGGAACTGAAGAGGCATTTGGAAGTTAATTAAAGTGCAGGGAGAAGGAATTAAAAACATGACACTTCCTGGTGACATTTTAATTTTCATTTCAGAAAAAGAAAAACTTACTGTCGTCGAATGTACAATTAACTCGTAGGAAGTCTTTTATGTGAAGATATTTGTCTGGAGCGTAGCGTCGTACGGAAGTGAAACGTGGACGATAAACATCTCAGACTAGAAGAAAACAGGAACTTTTGACATGTGGTGCTACACAAAATGCTGAAAATAGATAGGTGGATCGAATGGCTAATTATGAGGTGCTGAATGGAATTCAGGAGAAGAATGTATGGGACAACTTGCCTGATGGAGGGAAGTGTAGCAGCTAAAACGTGTAGGGCGTGGCCAGTATTTGACACAGTGTCCAGGTTAAAGTGGTTGTAAGGTTCCAACAGTTATGCAGAGATGAAGATGCTTTCGTGGCATAGACTGCGTCAAACCAGTTACTTGACTGAGGACCACAACAGCAGCAGCAACAACAACAACAGCAACAATAACAACCAACATCTTGAGTTAATGAAACTGCATTATCAAACTCCTAAGAAAAACAGGGAGTGAAGACCGTGACCTTATTAGTATAAACAAGTAAATATTGAAATTACATTACTTTATCCTTCACAGAGAACCATAAATAATAAGATGCATTAATTGTAATACAGATCTGTGCTGCGGTGTAAGTAAATGACGTCTTCGATCAAAAATGAGCATTTGGAGCATTCACTATAACTCAGGCTCGCCATAAGCGAGCTTCAGCTATAGGAATGCAAAGTGAGGCCGTTACAAATTTTAAACAAAGTCGTGAGTTGCCAATTTACATACGGCGATCTCAGCGTACATAAACACCATGCACAGGCCGTGCATTCAAGGTGGGTCTGAGTTTACACAGGAGACATTAGAGTCGCGAAGGAGGAGTAAATGATAAGGAGTTAACAGACCAAGTATCAGATAGAGACTGAGGATTCATTCCGTTCCACGGCGCCCGTGTGGGCTGGAGACGACCACACGCGACCTCCTGTTGATTTGGCGCTCTCGTGCGGTCGTTTGCTGGCGACTGACTGGCGCCAGCGCCGCCGCTACTGACTGGCGCCACCCGACAGCAGTTCCATAGCTCTCGGCGGCTTACGTGTGCGTAAATTCCCGCCAGCCGCCCGTACGTCGCCAGTTTATACGAGGCTGCAGTGAACTTCCTCCACGGGCTGCGCTAGTGCCGTGGGTGGTCGACGAGAATCATTAACGTTTACCACGTTACCATCGGCGTTATTCGTTGTCGGACGAGTACGTGGGAAATATCTTGTCTTCTCTCCTGTCTTTTTACAATCCGGTTATGGGGGATCAAGCAAGTTTGCTAAGAAACTCACTTTGTAGAAGAAAGTCAGCGCTGCATAAGTTATACATTATTGTAAGTAGTTAGAGGAAAAGATGTGTGTGATGATTTTTGAAGAAGTACCAGTACGCTATCGAAGTTCATTTCTGAAACGATGGCAAGGGTATTACCATCAGGACCTCCTGACAGCGGATCTACATCATCTGCCCGTGCGCTGTTACAAGGAACCCCGTGGAGAGCTAGGTCGCAAGTTCAGTCTTTCGTAAGGCTCGTTTGAAACTGTTATGTTGACAATTACGACAGCAAAGATATTAGTTGGTAACGACTCACAATGTGCATCAGGAGAGCGACAGAAAATGTGTCCGGCAGGTGCAGAGATCAATCTTCTGTGGGATGTATCTACCACACTTCACAAAATGGATATCGTCGACATTCAAGAATGTTAAAAAGAAACCATTAACTTGCACCATGAGCGCCGAATGAAAAATGGCGCGTCGCAATGAGGACTAAGTTTTGCACGGCCAAGGTGGAAGGTGAACTCCGTGAGAGTACAAATCGTTCAGGACTTTCTGCTAGGTATCCTCTCTTCAAGAATACATACAGAATCATAATGGTGTAACGGGGTGATGAGAACTGATGAAATGTGATGGCATGCGAACGAATGCGAAACAGGCTATCCTGTAAGGCGTAGCTGCAGATAACGCGATAATATGTTTTATAGGCAAGGAAACAGAAACATTCAGAGGTTGAATTTATGCAGTTGTTCCATGAGATATGAATTGCTTTGTCATACATTTTTGCTCTAAATGAGTATGATTTTTATAGAGGGACCAGCAATCAAGCAAAGTACATCATTTGACCAGATATTGGCCAAACGCAGTGCTCATATCATGGTTGTAGTTGTCTTACGCGCATTTTTCCAATCTTGCTTGCTACAAGTATGACGTGAATATTCCCTACTGCCCTTCCAAGATCACACACACGGCATTCTTTCATATGCATTTCCTCTTCAAATCCCGATTGGTCGGAGTTGAAAATAAATTCCTTACTAAACGATGGGATGAATATGTTTATCTCATTTACGAATTTTCGAATCGATTCCGCAGTTTGCTTTGCATCGTCAGGTTGGTTATTTGTTCTAAATTTCGTTATCTTACGTCTTACACTTCTGTGGCACTGTTTTAAGCTATGCAGTCATCCGCTGCTTCCCTTGAAATCACTGTAACCAACGTCGCGCTCAGATTGATATGCATTAATTTACTGATAGGTAGCTTTGTCTTCCCTAGAATATCCATTGTTTTTCTTCTGCACTGCACGGTGATATTGCTGTAGACTTATTCGAAATCAGTTCATAATTGTTTTGTACCACTCTGCTGATTATCATGTGTTGTTGTTGTTGTTGTGGTCTTCATTCCAGACACTGATTTGATGCAGCTCTCCATGCTACTCTATCCTGTGCAAGGTTCTTCATCTCCCAATACCTATTGCAACCTACATCCTTCTGAATCTGCTAAGGACACTACTGGCCATTAAAATTGATACACCATGAATAAATGCAGATGATAAACGGGTATTCATTGGTCAAATATATTATACTAGAACTGACATTTGATTGCATTTTCACGCAATTTGGGAGCATAGATCCTGAGAAATCAGTACCCAGAACAAACACGCCTGGGCATTGATACGCCTGGGCATTGAGTCAAACAGAGCATGGATGGCGTGTACAGGTACAGCTGCCCATGCTGCTTCAACACGATACCACAGTTCATCAAGAGTAGTGACTGGCGTATTGTGACGAGCCAATTTCTCGGCCACCATTAACCAGACGTTTTCAGTTGGTGAGAGATCTGGAGAATGTGCTGACCAGGGCAGCAGTCGAACATTTTCCATATCCAGAAAGGCCCGTACAGGACTTGCAACATGCGGTCGTGCATTATCCTGCTGAAACGTAGGCTTTCGCAGGGATCGAATGAAGGGTAGAGCCACGATTCCTAACATATCTGAAATGTAACGTCCACTGTTCAAAGTGCCGTCAATACGAACAAGAGGTGACCGGGACGTGTAACCAATGGCACCCCATTCCATCACGCCAGGTGATAAGATGCCTGTCATCTCGACTGCTAGAGATACGAGGCCGTTGGGATCCAGCACGGCGTTCGTATTACCCTCCTGAACCCACCGATTCCATACTCTGCTAACAGTCATTGGATGTCGACCAACGCGAGCAGCAATGTCGCGATACGATAAACCGCAATCGCGACAGGCTACAGTCCGACCTTTATCGAAGTCGGAAACGTGATGGTACGCATTTCTCCTCCTTAACGAGGCATCACAACAAAGTTTCACCAGGCAACGCCGGTCAACTGCTGTTTGTGTATGAGAAATCGGTTGGAAACTTTCGTCATGTCAGCACATTGTAGGTGTCGCCACCGGCGCCAACCTTGTTTGAATGCTATGAAAAGCTAATCATTTGCATATCACACCATCTTCTTCCTTTCGGTTAAATTTCTCATCTGTAGCACGTCATATTCGTGGTGTAGCAATTTTAATGGCCAGTAGTGTATATTCATCTGTTAGTCTCCCTCTACGATTTTTATCCTCCTCGCTGCCTTCCAATACGAAATTGGTGGTCCCTTGATGTCTTAGAACATGTCCTGATCATCATACATGCACGTAATTACGTTTAGTACCTGCTCCTTGGACAACGATTGTCCTTTAGTAAGTTTCACTGGAGACGGGATCTGTGGTTCTCTGTGCAACATGGATGGTTAATTACATGGCTCGACAACACTTTCAATTCGACTTTCACCATGTGAGACACGTATCGTCGTCATTGTACCCGTCATGTACGCTGTCCGCACAGTCCAGCGTATACGAAACCACACGTCCCACTAACTCATCTCGCAGGAACGCTAATATTTCATCTGACACTTCTTTCTCACTCTCCAAAATTCCTTGAGTTCCTTTCTGACGAAATGTCTATTTCAGCAACTGTTGTTGTAGATACAATGCAATGTTTGCTTTATTTATCGTTGCCATTGCCCAGCTTTGTATCAATACCATTAGCACTGAAGCACTGTTGTGAGTTACTCGTCGACTAAGCAGTTCAACTACGCTCCGTAGCCACATGCTGTGCTCACAGTTGGATACCTCCTGTGCCGCCCGCTGTTGCCATTAGCAGCCAATATTGTGGTTGCATGGTAGACAATATGCGGGGCGTCAAATGCCGTTAAGGTATTTTGCGACCTAGCACTTAAGGGGCTCCAGAACGCCCTATACTTGCAATGTTAGAATAACGCTTATAAATTACATCTTTCCTCACAAAGTATTTGAGGTAGGAAGTTGAACTTTTTACAGATTATTTATTGGAATATGGGCTACAACTTATCACAGGGATTTTACAAAATTTTAGTTCAGTTATTAAAGATGATTTTTTTTCAATTGTAATGAAAATTCACAACATTTTTTTGCAATTTCTTATTTATATATTCAAAAATATACAGTTTTTTGGAAAAAGGCTGTGTTAAATTATGCAGAAGGTACTGTGTAACATTTACTGAAAGTTTGAAACAAATATGTTTGGAAGATCCTTAGAAAACATGTAATTAGTATGAGAAAATAAAAGGTTTGGGAATCGAGCGACAAAGATTGGATTAACTTTTTAGTGCATTCCAGGTCCATAGGATGGATTATCTTCATCCTCTGCAAACTCCTCCTCCAGCTTCCTCTTGTTCCTCCTCCTGTTTACTCTTGCTTGTATTTCTAGACTCTTTACAGCCCTGTCTGCAGCCCGAAGGCGTTCCTTGTCTAAAGCAAGCATCGCTCGTTGTTGTGTTCGTAGATTTTGCTACAATTTTCTTCAGTTGCAGTTACTGCAACACTGTTCCAAAAGGTGGCCATGTATGAACACTTATCACATTTCAGTTGTATTTCACTAGCAAGTCCTACGTGCTTTATTATGGAGAGTTCCAGTCCAACTTCACTACAATGAATACATCTTACACAGTTTGAAAAAATTCCTTTGTGAACCGACATATCAAATATTTCATTCACATCCGATTCGGCCATAAAACATTCATAGTTTTCACTCATTGAACCAAGCTTCTTCTGTGAAGTATTTTCTTTCCCACTTTGACTGCTATGGGCAGGTGTACTTGAGAGGTTAGGTTCACTCACTTGGTTATCGTCTTTACTGTTTACAGTAATAACACATACCTTTGGCTTTCCAACATTTCTCCTTTTCTTAAAAGCCTTCAGAGGATTTCTAGTAACTTTACTTTTACTCATTATTATACTTCAACAAAACAGAGACTCAAGAAACAGAATTAATTACGAATATTTTCGAGATAACGACAGAGTAAATAAACATGAAACAATCGACAATCACACCAGCGATATATATTGAACCATCACAGGTTAGCCACAACACATACTTCAACCCACATCACTAAAATGTACCTGATGAACACGGACGTTAATAATAACACCATTTGACGGCAGTTTAACAGCGCCACATCGGGTCACGCCCATGTAGAACACATTTAAAAAAATATTTAAAAATAGTTGTAGTCTTCGGAATTGAATAAATTATATATCTATTAAAAGGTAATAGTCTGCAGATTCAGAAAACGCAAAAAAGTAAAAATTGAACTTTCCATGATTTTGAGCCTTTCCGGAGCCCCTTAAGGGGGTCCTCGTTAGTAATGTTACTGACGACAAAGCTACGCTGTTTTAGCACGTGTCAGGTACTTGACATATAGTCCTGTTTGTGAAGTACTGGCGGGCGCAAGACGGTATGTTAAACTATCTAAGTGGCAAAAACAGTCAGTAACTAGCCAGACTGAATTAATATTTATTAGTCACGACATGGTTCTGGAGTTGGATCCTTAGACTTTAGCTCGCAGTTTAATTACTATCTGCAGATAACCTGTACCATAATATAAAATTTGTAACACAGACAGGCTACTTTCGGAGAACTGTTGCATGAATACCAGTAGCTTGGTTCCATTCGTGCTTCACGTATTTATGATGCCGTTCGTATAATCTCGTACTTGGCATTTAAAGCACAGAGCTAGCGGTGTACTCCAATATTTTATGTACGTTAGTCTCAGTAACTTCGTAACGTTCTCTGGTATAAGTGTAGGCGGCTGTTTTGTATTCAACAACTCTTTGGATTAAATAGTGTGATCTTAAGATCGATTCTGCACAAATTTTATGCAAAACTACAGGAATTCGTAGCCATTCTCAATAAAAATCAAATTTTCTGTGTGATTAGGCTGCCACACTTTTCTCCAACAGCCCCAGACTCGGACGTCTGGTGGTACGACGTACTTTGCTAGCGTGCCCCCTCTCATTACCTACCTTAAGACGTAGGCTTCCCAACGAAAGTGGGACTCATTTAACCCCACTGTTCCACTTCTTCCAAAACATCCTTTTATAACTGCAAGGGATACTGGTTTTCGACAGCCTTCAGCCACCCAGATTCGCGAGGGAGATCCCAGCGAAGGGGTCGAAATTTCAAGTTTTCTGAACGAGCTGAAGACGAATACGACGACGGGTAATCAACCAAAAGGATTTACCTTCACTGGCAAGGGTTGGTAACAGAATTCTTGAAGTAAATACGTTTGTCTGTGGATCCAAAAAACGAATGTTAGTACTTCTGCAGATTTAAATTCATTATTCTTAAATAATGAGGTAGATTGTCAATCATCGATGTGACAGCCTTAACTAGTTTGTATAGTCTAATTACCAATTCAATATAGCCCTATTTTTTAAAGAAATTACCCTGTTGAATTGTTTACAATTCCTATGTCGATACACCATAAACCAGTTCAACACTAATTTTAAGGTGTTACAGGTAATAATAGTGTCCGATGCTTTTTATTGTGTTTGTATTCCTGTAGTATATGTCTCACGTAAACGACTGTGCACATTTTAGACATTCACATTAAACATCGCGATTCTTATTGTTCCCTTTGTTCCCGATGTTATCTCGATCGGTAGTGCTCTTTTTTAACAACTTCTCCACACATTTCTCTCTGCTATCTCTGTGTACCAGCTGAAATCCACATATGTGTCAGACGGAGCGCGTACACTCCACCAGATTCCAAATGCTGGTAGATTACGCCCTGAAAGGCACGGATAAAGTTAAAATGTGTGCAAAACAAGCGAGCGAACCCTCCAGAAATATCGGCCATTTAAGGATATTACTCGCTAACTACCATGCCAAAGCTCTAAGATATATTGCTCGTAAAGCTATCTTTATTTTCAGAGCGTACTTGGTTGCAGAATATACAGGGTTATTACAAATGATTGAAGCGATTTCACAGCTCTACAATAACTTTATTATTTGAGATATTTTCACAATGCTTTGCACACACATACAAAAACTCAAAAAGTTTTTTTAGGCATTCACAAATGTTCGATATGTGCCCCTTTAGTGATTCGGCAGACATCAAGCCGATAATCAAGTTCCTCCCACACTCGGCGCAGCATGTCCCCATCAATGAGTTCGAAAGCATCGTTGATGCCAGCTCGCAGTTCTGGCACGTTTCTTGGTAGAGGAGGTTTAAACACTGAATCTTTCACATAACCCCACAGAAAGAAATCGCATGGCGTTAAGTCGGGAGAGCGTGGAGGCCATGACATGAATTGCTGATCATGATCTCCACCACGACCGATCCATCGGTTTTCCAATCTCCTGTTTAAGAAATGCCGAACATCATGATGGAAGTGCGGTGGGGCACCATCTTGCTGAAAGATGAAGTCGGCGCTGTCGGTCTCCAGTTGTGCCATGAGCCAATTTTCCAGCATGTCCAGATGCTCGTGTCCTGTAACGTTTTTTTCGCAGAAGAAAAAGGGGCCATAAACTTTAAACCGTGAGATTGCACAAAACACGTTAACTTTTGGTGAATTGCGAATTTGCTGCACGAATGCGTGAGGATTCTCTACCGCCCAGATTCGCACATTGTGTTGTTCACTTCACCATTAAGAAAAAATGTTGCTTCATCACTGAAAACAAGTTTCGCACTGAACGCATCCTCTTCCATGAGCTGTTGCAACCGCGCCGAAAATTCAAAGCGTTTGATTTTGTCATCGGGTGTCAGGGCTTGTAGTAATTGTAAACGGTAAGGCTTCTGCTTTAGCCTTTTCCGTAAGACTTTCCAAACCGTCGGCTGTGGTACGTTTAGCTCCCTGCTTGCTTTATTCGTCGACTTCCGCGGGCTACGCGTGAAATTTGCCCGCACGCGTTCAACCGTTTCTTCGCTCACTGCAGGCCGACCCGATGATTTCCCCTTACAGAGGCATCCAGAAGCTTTAAATTGCGCATACCATCGCCGAATGGAGTTAGCAGTTGGTGGATCTTTGTTGATCTTCGTCCTGAAGTGTCGTTGCACTGTTATGACTGACTGATTTGAGTGCATTTCAAGCACGACATACGCTTTCTCGGCTCCTGTCGCCATTTTGTCTCACTGCGCTGTCGAGCGCTCTGGAGGCAGAAACCTGAAGTGCGGCTTCAGCCGAACTAAACTTTATGAGTTTTTCTACGTATCTGTAGTGTGTCGTGACCATATGTCAATGAATGGAGCTACAGTGAATTTTTGAAATCGCTTCAATCATTTGTAATAGCCCTGTAGTTTTCCATTTCCAAAAGCGTCTTAAGAACGTGTACTTTACTGCGTAAGGCACCTGCTTGGAAATAAATTTTCACTTACATTCAAGTCTATACTGCTGTTTTACATCATTACATCATTAGGACAACTTCAAAAGACGGGAGGCAAACTCTTGCATTGCCTTGTAGTACTCTTTGTATTTCTTTGTAGAGGTGCATGTGTGCGCCTTCATTGAATACTTGCATATGGTTTGAACTTGAAGTTGCACGGAACCGCCTCTTTCGCACGCTTCTATGGTACATAACGCTACCACAAAATTCTTTACGATGTTGTAGTGATCTTTTTGGCCGACTTGGTGGAAAATGGTGCACGTGGTAATGGAATTTTGACATAAAAACGGCCTTAGACGGTTAGCTTACGTTAATTTGTTATTTGTCCTTATCCTAAGTGTCGAAAATTAAATTCATATTAATTAAAACATTGTAATGCAGTTAATAACACTCACTCCGTTTAATTTCTGTATAATTCTTACATCCACATTTGGATAAATCAACAGCAGTTCAAATAATACTGTTGAGTATGGCAGTGATTAGGTGCTTCAACCGTTGGATTGTAATTAACGTACATCTTAACTGCTTTTATTTCCACATGAATCATCCAGTTTGGACCACAGGTAAACTGATAATTACTCTGCACAAAACTAGTTTATACCTTAATCTGAAGTGTTTTGAAATACAATGACCCGGCTATTGTATTAACAGTAATGTCCAAGTCCCTTTCATGGTTGTTAGTTATAAATGATTTTGAGACAATAGGAAGGATGACTAGCTGGCTTTTACTGTGGCCAATTAGTTCACTTCATTACAAGGCAGTGACATAAGCCATCATCTGTGCTTCATGATGTGCGTGGGAATATAAATGGGGGAGGGGGGAGGAAGGACCTTGCAGAGCAACCATGGAGTCACGAAATATCACGATGTGGCTGTCCAAATCATCATCGAACCCTCGCCATGATTCACTCGGCCAGAGGTTGGAACCACTGTGTAACAAAAATCATTCGACCCAATGGCTTTCTTCCATTGTTCTGTAGTCCAGGTTTCATCACTTCACAGCCACATTTTCATGTTACGGTCGTTTGCAATACTGATGAGTGCTTATAGAATTCCATTTCACCCTGCAATTGTCTGAATCTGGTGCTCCCTTCGTGTTTTTTGGTGCTGACAGGGTTCACCAATGGGACATTCAGTTCTGTACTGACTTTTGCAGCTGTCGTCACAGTCTCCTTCATCTGTCACGACCACTCAGACACGCTTTAGTCCGCGCTGTGAGTTAACGGTTGAAGTTTTTCTGCTTTCCCTGTATGCGGTATAAATCTTCGTTATGCTATCTCTTGAGACACGAAACACATCGGCTACCTTGGTTACGGAAGCATCCACCATACGAGCACAAGGTTCAAATTCACTCAGCTCATACATAATGCACTCACGCCTACACAGAACATTGTTCTGACCGCGAGTAACGCTTGCAAAGTATTGAGGACATTACACATGTGCCGCTCGTGGTCGAAGTACAACAGTGTAACCTGCAGGCTTAGACAGCATCTGCATTTATATTCAAGCATGCATTTATCACGGTGTTTCTGAATTTTTATACAACCTCTCTAAATGATACCCTTGGGAAGAGAGGGACGGGGGCTAGCATGTAGACTGTAGCTGGGTCAGACTGTACCAGGTATCTGACTGACTACTGACTGAGGCTGGCCGGTGTGGCCGAGCGGTTCTAGGCGCTTCAGTCTGGAACCGCGCGACCGCTACGGGAATAGATGTGCGTGATGTCCTTAGGTTAGTTAGGTTTCAGTAGTTCTAAGTTCTAGGGGACTGATGACCTCAGACGTTAAGTCCCATAGCGCTTGGAGCCATTTTGAACCACTACTGACTGAACATTGTTATTAATCTCAAAACTTAAGTATTGAGTGACCCTCCATCAGAAGTCAAAAGTGTCACATCAGGTAAATTGGCAGTAGCAAATTACTTTAAGCAGGTTGTTTATGCGCATTACTCCGCAGCTTATGGAACAATTCGCTTCATGCGTGTCAGACTTTTGCTCGATCAGCTGGTTTGTCATCCCATCAGTCGAGATATTTACTAACAACTTTCATTGTCGTCGAGTGACGCACTTTTCTCTCTGGCTAGAACTACATTGAGCCAAGAAATGTTCTCTCTAAAAATATTTGTGAATAATATATAATTAGCTCATAACTCTCTCATAATCCACAACTCTGTGCTCTGTAGGTTGGCATAATTTTATGTTGTATGGGCGGAGTATTAGCTCTTCCATTGTGTACTGGTTGGGAACTGCTGCCCAACAGCGAACTTGAGGCACCCTCTAAATCAGAACTTTTGGGGGCTCGTGGATCGATATTACCTCCTCCTATTCAAGGGCCTCTCCTGGTACAGACTCATTGTAACATTCGTCACCTTACTCATCCCGTTTTCACTCTCACAGGGTTAGCATAGCGATTCGCCCTCCATAATCATATAAATCGCAGTGTGTACTTACATACTGACATCAATAATACCAAAAAGCAACTATTTTGCTCCACTTTACGATGTGCAGTGAAAATGAAGCTTGTAACATGCCCCTACCCAGTGACTGACCGCTGTTTACGGCAGGTGTGGTACGTAACGTACAACGAGTTGTTTTCTTTACTTGCAGGTGGGAATCTTGAATTCGTCGCACAACGAACGAGGTCAGGACTGGCCCGACCTGGAGCTGCTGTTCGCTGGAGGCTCCACCAACGTGGACGAGGGCGGCCTCAAAATGGCGCACGACCTCTCGGATGAGGTCTACGACAAGGTGTACCGCCCCATCAAGGGCCAGACGTCCTGGACCATCTTCCCCATAGGTACGTTTCTCAGGCCAGAGTCACCACCACTAAACCAGAGACACAAACTCGGGACTTCTAATACCGTCAATACGAAACTTTTTAAATCAATTACACTACTAGCCATTAAAGTTGCTACACCATGAAGATGACGTGCTACAGACGCGAAATTTAACCGGCAGGAAGAAGATGCTGTGATATGGAAATGATTAGCTTTTCAGAGCATTCGCACAAGGCTGGCGCCAGTGGCGACACCTACAACGTGCTGACATGAGGAAAGTTCCCAACCGATTTCTCATATACAAACAGCAGTTGACCGGCGTTGCCTGGTGAAACGTTGTTGTGATGCTTCGTGTAAGGAGGAGAAATGCGTACCGACTTTGATAAAGATCGGATTGTAGCCTATCGCGATTGCGGTTTATCGTATCGCGACATTGCTGCTCGCGCTGGTCGAGATCCAGTGACTGTTGGCAGAATATGGAATCGGTGGGTTCAGGAGGGTAGTAGGGAACGCCGTGCTGGATCCCAACGGCCTCGTACCACTAGCAGTCGAGATGACAGGCATCTTATCCGCCTGGCTGTAACGGATCGTGAAGCTACGCCTCGATCCCTGAGTCAACAGATGGGGACGTTTGCAGGACAACAAGCATCTGCACGAACAGTTCGACGACGTTTGCAGCAGCATGGACTGTCAGCTCGGAGACCACGGCTGTTGTTACCCTTGACGCTGCATCACAGAGAGGAGCGCCTGCGATGGTGTTCTCAACGACGAACCTGGGTGCACGAATGGCAAAACGTCATCTTCTCGGATGAATCCAGGTTCTGTTTACAGCATCATGATGGTCGCATCCGTGTTTGGCGACATCGCGGTGAACGCACCTTGGAGGCGTGTATTCTTCTTCGCCATACTGGCATATCACCCGGCGTGAAGGTAATGGGGTGCCACTGGTTACACGTCTCGGTCACCTCTTGTTAGCATTGACGGCACTTTGAACAGTGGACGTTACATTTCAGATGTGTTACGACCCGTAGCTCTACCCTTCATTCGATCCCTGCGAAACCCTACATTTCAGCAGGATAATGCACGACCGCATGTTGCAGGTCCTGTACGGGCCTTTCTGGATACAGAAAATGTTCGTCTGTTGCCCTGGCCAGCACATTCTGCAGATCTCTCACCAATTGAAAACGTTTGGTCAATGGTGGACGAGCAACTGGCTCGTCACAATACGCCAGTCACTACCCTTGATGAACTGTGGTATCGTGTTGAAGCTACATGGGCAGCTGTACTGTACACGCCATCCAAGCTCTGTTTGACTCAATGCCCAGGCGTATCAAGGCCGTTATCACGGCTTGAGGTGGTTGTTCTGGATACTGATTTCTCAGGATCTATGCATCCAATTTGTTTGAAAATGTAATCACATGTCAGTGCTAGTATAATATATTTGCCCAATGAATACCCGTATATCATCTGCAAGTCTTCTTGGTGTAACAAATTTATTGGCCAGTAGTGTATTAATTTTTGGCACCAATTTTGCACCATATGACAGTTTTTGTTTCATTCAAATGGTAAGAAATAAAATCTCATAGCTATAAAAATAGGCAACACACGAGATTGTTATATAACAGAAATAAATATTAGGAAGGTTTCTGACATTATTGCTTAAAAAATATTCTCAATGTCATCCTATGTAACGAGAGGACGAGCGTATAACTTGTGTTAGTATTACGTGTCGGAGAGGTGTAAGCAGTAAACAAGCTGTGTTGCTATTTAGGATGCCACTGACTAAAATCACAGTCTGTCAAAACAGATTTAGATTTTCAGTGTTTTTTCCCTACTTGAATAGATATATATATCCAGGTATTACCTTTCATACACCCGTCGTTCTATTCCGAAGTGCATCCTGCTTCGTCTAGTACAGTCAGTGATAACGAGTTGTGACAGATGAGATTCCCTTTCTTGTGCCCTATCATGAACGTTCAATTTTTTTCCGTTTAACTTATCAGACATTATTTTCATTAGGTGTTAATTGTCTCCTGGTGTCTACCTGGATTATTGCAAACGGTGTTGCGAAGTAATGTTGATAGTCTAGTCCTGTTGCCACAAGCATTATGATTACCAACACAGCAGCTTTTGTGGCGTTGCCCCCTGTCTCTCAATGAGATATTTTTCTGAAAGGGTTTGTTAAAGGGGCGAGATTAATTATTAGCTAACAAGATAAGTGATTTTGCATACTCAACAGTCGCGACGTGAAAGCAACGGTGGACAATCTCTTTAAATAGCACTACCATGTGCAGCTCATTAAAATTCTCTTGCTTTATCTGAAACATTAGCTTATTAGGATCCATCACCAGAATGTTTTCATTTAACTGATATTGCATCATGCCAGTGAAAAGGCGGCCCGTCGTCATTGTTCGAAAGCCGTAACCGACCAGACCCACGAAGTTTTCACAATAAAATGTTACGTACAGCAAGCGGAATTCTATCACAAAGCTGCTAAAAAAACAACATGGGTAGTGTTCGGTCGTTCGCTTCCGAACAATCCGCCGCCAGCCTTTCCTGCTTTTTTTACTGAAACGCATTTAAAAGTTAAAATACAAACTGATTAAATGATATTGAGAGAGGATGGTTGCCCTCGTGGAATAATGAACTCGGCTGATTATGGTGACATAGACAATCATTAAGCTAGAAAAGTTCACTCAACTCAACTTAGATCTCTTCCGTAAAGCTACAGCCAGGGAAAGACAAAGTAGAAAGTGCTCTTAGTGACGTTTTATATTCTCTATTTTTATTCCTTTATTGGTTTATTTTGCTGGCGTTTATGTGTTTTCTTCAAAATGTAAACGTGTGTTAATAGTTCTGTTGAGATTAGAATATGTTGTTCTTTCCTACTTATGTTCCAGTTCTGCAAGGTCCTACCAGCGTAAATGTTCATTAAATTACAAAAGTGTTCACTGACTGATTTATAGATAATAACGCATTTTGTCAGATGTATTTGGTGGTACCTTATCTTTTAAAATAGATCAATACGGAGATCAGTTAGATAATAAGAAGATAAGTTGTACTTTCTTGGATGTTCAGCAATATTTAGGTCATTTAATTGTGCCTTTAGTTAGTCACTTGTAGTTTGAAACATGTGTGCACGCTCACAAGGACAAGGAGAAATTTCTGCGTGGGATATACTTGGGACTGATATCTACGAAACATTGTTTTGATCATGTTCGTCCACGTTGCGCACTAACGTAGCTAAATTGTCAACATTATTTATGAAGCAGAATTTTTATACGATAGATTGCAAGGAGCGTTTGCTTAAAATAGACCATCTGGATTACAGAGTCACCGAATTATTTTTGTTTTGGATAAACCTCAAACTGACCTTAAATTTTAGAGTGTATGTTCGTCTATTTTCGAAAAAAAAATATATATCGTTAAATTCACTATGATCATACTTTTCTTGGATACATGTGAAGGAAACTGCGGAAATGTAACCATAGACGAAGACTTCGAGAGTCCAGTGTATTTCGGAAAACTGTCGAAAAAAAGGTGTGTGAATCAGCCGCCTCTTTTAGACATGTCAGAAGGAAGACTACGATCAATTCTATATGAAGAACTGACTACAAAAATCAGCGTTTCCAAAAGAGTCACTGTTTCCAAAAGAGTACCTGGTATTTGCAATTTAAATTACTGAGCAGTATAAGCGTTGGTATTGCAATCTCGTCGAATGTCGTAATCTTGTTGAGAATTCAAATCAAGAAAAACTGCCAACATGAGTAACTTAGAAGTGGATATCGATGCAGCAAAGCAGCTTGTATCACTTAGTATAGGCAAGATGTACGGTCCAGATTTTATACCGACAAGGTTCCTTTCAGAATATGCTAATACAATAGTCGCGTATAGCAATCATATACAACCGCTCGCTCGTCGAAAGATCCGCATCTAAAGAAGGGAAAGATACTCAAGTCACACCGATACCCAAGAAAGGAAACAGGAGTAATCTGCTGGGTTACAGACCCACATCGCTAACGACGATTTGCAATAAGGACTTGGAACATACATAGTGTTCGAGTATTATGAGTTATCTCGAAGAAAACTATTTATTGGAAAACAGCCAACACATATTCAGAGAATATTATTCTTGAGAAATACAACTAGCTTTCTAGTCTCACGAAGTAATGGAATGAATGAATGAATGATTGTTATAGATTGGTGATTTCAAATTGATCACTATTTTTAGATTCCCAGAACTTTTTACGTAGTTTCATCCCAGTTGTGAGACTGAATTCGTGATGTCGCGTCAGAAATGGCGAAGTTCGTAGTAACTGATGCAAAGTCATCTAGTAAAACAGTATTAATATCTGGCGTTCCCGGAGGAAGCGTTATATAAACGATTTAGGAGACAATGTAAGTAGCCGTCTTAGGTTGTTTGCAGATGATGCTGTCGTTTACCATCTTACAAAGTAATTTAGAGGATACAAAATTGTTAAGGCTTTCGTGGCCACTTGTTGACAAACTGCCTATTGGCTTCTGTCTCGGGTTCTTCGGCCGACGTTCATCTAATGATTTTTCTGACGTTTCGCCAGCACGAGTGGCTGGCATTGTCAAAGCTTCACCTTCCGTTGCCGGTGGTGAACCGGTGGTGAACCGGCAATGGAGGGTGAAGCTTTGACAATGCCAGCCACTCGTGCTGGCGAAACGTCAGAAAAATCATTAGATGAACGTCGGCCGAAGAACCCGAGACAGAAGCCAATAGGCAGTTTGTCAATTTAGAGGATGATAATAAATTGCAAAACAATTTACACAGGACATATGTATGGTGCGAAAAGTGGCAGCTGACTCTAGATATTGAAAAGTATGAAGTCATCCCTGTTGTTGTTGTTGTGATCTTCAGTCCAGAGACTCTTTTGATGCAGCTCTTCATGCTACTCTATCCTTTGCAAGCTTCCTCATCTCCCAGTAACTACTGCAACCTACATCCTTCTGAATCTGCTTAGTGTATTCATCTCTTGGTCTCCCGCTACGATTTTTACCCACCACGATGCCCTCCAATACGTAATTGGTGATCTCTTGATGCCTCAGAACATGTCCTACCAACCGATCCCTTCTTCTAGACAAGTTGTGCCACAAATTTCTCTTCTCCCCAATACTATTCAATACCTCCTCATTAGTTATGTGATCTATCCATCTGATCTTCTGTAGCACCACATTTCGAAAGCTTCTATTCTATTTTTGTGTAAACTATTTACCGTCCACGTTTCGCTTCCATACATGGCTACGCTCCATACAAATACTTTCAGAAACGACTTCCTGACACTTAAATCTAATCTCGATGTTAACAAATTTCTCTTCTTCAGAAACGCTTTCCTTGCCATACCCAATCTACATTTTATATCCTCTCTACTTCGACCATCATCAGTTATTTTGCTCCCCAAATAGCAAAACTCATTTACTACTTTAAGTGTCTCATTTTTAATCTAATTCCCTCAGCGTCACCCGACTTAGTTCGACTACGTTCCATTATCCTCGTTTTGCTTTTGTTGATTATCATCTTGTATCCTCCTTTAAAGACACTGTCCATTCCGTTCAACTGCTCTTCCAGGTTCTTTGCTGTCTCTGAAAGAATTACAATGTCATCGGGGAGCCTCAAAGTTTTTATTTCGTCTCCATGGATTTTAATTCCTACTCCGAATTTTTCTTTTGTTTCTTTTACTGCTTGCTCAATATACAGATTGAATAACAGTGGAGAGAGGCTACAACCCTGTCTCACTCCATTCCCAACCACTGCTTCTCTTTCATGCCCCTCGAGTACTAAATGGAATCCGCCTAATTTCAGTTAGACGATAAATAACGGAAATCTAAAGACTGTAAATACGACTAAATACTTGGGGATTACAATTAGGAATCACATAAACTGGAACGATCACATAGATAGTGTTGTTGTTATAGCAAACCATAGATTGCGATTTATTGGTAGCACACGTAGATAATGCAACAGGACTACTAAAGAAACTGCTTACACTACGCTTGTTCGACCTCTTCCACACTATTTCTGTGCCTTGTGGGATCCGCATCAGATAGGATCGACGGAGGACATCGTAAAAGTTCAAAGAAGGGCTGCTCGTTTTGTTCTGTCTCGAAATAGGGAAGAGAGTGCCGCCTACATGATACGAAAATTCTGTTGACAATCATTAAAACAAAGGCGTTTTTCGTTGCAGCAGGAACTTCTCACGAAGTTTCAGTCAACAACTTTCTCCTCAGAGCGTGAAAATATTTTTTGGCGCCCACCTGCATGGGAGGAATGATCATCATAATCAAATAAGAGAAATCAGAGGTTACACAGAGAGATTTAAGTATTCATTTTTCCAGCGCGCTGTTCGCGAGTGGAACGGTAGAGAAATAACTTCAAGGTGGTTCGATGAACACTCTGTCAGGCGTTTAATTGTGAACTGCAGAGTAATCATGTAGAGGTAGATGCAGAGGGGATTTGTCGGCAGCAATCCAGAACTGCTCCATTTCCGAAGTTTGTGACAACTCACTAATATTGTGCAGTGTTATAAACAGTTGTCTAACTTTTCTTCTCTGCCCACTGCAGCCCGTGAATGTCAGCTTTGCTAGAAAGTAACATCCTGTTAACGTGCGCCTCGTAAAATGCTCACGAGCTCAATCTGCCCTTTACGATCACGCCTCGCGGCTCAAATCTGCTGTCGTAAGCATGCAGTGGCCGAAGTCTCTCTGCGTCAAGCGCGCACCCGCTTAGCCAAGTTTCAGGGTCATTGTTAGGAAGACTTAGTAGTTCTAAATTTTACAATTCTGTTCGTTCAACCGCATCACAGTGATCACAATAGCTATTCATTAACATTATAAGCCTAGAATTTTTGACTTAAGTACGCGTAATAAAAATGCACAGGAAACGATAAATCTATGTTACAATCATGTTCGAATTTTAAGCTCTGTTCCCGTGCTTGCAGAAAAATAATAATGGATTAAAGATAAGTCCGACTTTTCCGCAAGTACACAATTATTGCTTTGCCTTTATGCCCAAACATTCTGCACCACATCCGTGGCATCTTCAGTGAGATTTTTCATTTATTTTTCCTGAAATACATAACGACAGACTTTATTTAGGGTTATTAAAATAACATATGCACTTCGATTTTCATTTACATTCGCACAGAGGAAGGTCAATGGCTGGGTAGCCTTTAACTATATATATGAAGACAGTAACTGTTCTCGAAAGAACAGAATATTGTTGATGACCGTGCAGCTTTCCCCTGGAATAAATGATGACTAACTGAAACCCTCAGGTGCCGACAGGTGTTGTTGATATACCTCGACGTGGACAGCTGAAAATGTGTGCCCCGACCGGGACTCGAACCCGGGATCTCCAGCTTACCTCGCAGACGCTCTATCCATCTGAGCCACCGAGGACACAGCTGAATAGCGCGACTGCACACATTTTCAGCTGTCCACATCGAGGTATATCAACAACACCTGTCGGCAGCTGAGGGTTTCAGTTAGTCATCGTTTATTCCAGGGGAAAGCTGCACGGTCATCAACAATATTCTGTTCTTTCGAGAACAGTTACTGTCTTCATATATATAGTTAAAGGCTACCCAGCCATTGACCTTCCTCTGTGCGAATGCGCACAGGTTGCCCAAACTCTTACGGGAATCGCCAAAGCGTGCGCGAGTAAAGAGTGAATGGGCAAATGTCTATAAGGTACATTACATATGCAGAATTGTGGACAGTTGGGAATGTGAGTCTCACGGGAAGCGTGCAAGGGATAAGTCCCTACAGTCGCATTATTCAGCTGTGTCCTCGGTGGCTCAGATGGATAGAGCGTCTGCCTTGTAAGCAGGACATCCCGGGTTCGAGTCCCGGTCTTGGCACACATTTTCAGCTGTCCACATCGAGGTATATCAACAACACCTGTCGGCACCTGAGGGTTTCAGTTAGTCATAATTTATTCTCGTTGTTTGTTGGAGACGGTCTCTTACACGTAAAATAATTGAGGAGTGGAAAATCCAAACGTTCTAAGTGACCTGTTATCACAAGACGCGTTTTCAGTGCTTCTATGTTCTTGGTAGTTCGTTTCTCCATGTCCCTACACTTATTCCAAGTCCCAAATTATAGAAAAATGCTTCAAACATCCATTAATACATGACGCATGGTCTTTGAGCCAAGTATTTTTTCCGCTTGGACTCCCAGGTACCACATGCAAGATCTCCTCTTTTACTTCATGCACAGTGTCTGTGGTGGGGAGAGCGTGTATAAGCTTCTGTTTACACCAATAATACATCTTTGTAATGGAAGGACATTATCTGGGTTTCAAAAAACAGAGAAAAGTTCGATCTGGTGGATTAGAAGGACATACACACACACACACACACACACACACACACACACACACACACATACATACACATATATATATATATATATATATATATATATATATATATATATATATATATATCCTGTTTTATATATTAAACGATTAGGTGCTCACTTGAGAAATTATATTTCTGGTGCCATTTAATTTTCAGTTGGCTTAAAATAATTGAAACTATACAGAGGAAGATGTAATGCTTCCGACAGAAGTTAAAATCAATGGAAGCAAACAGAAGTGCACAGACGTTTTTGCAAAAGATCAGTTCAATAAATGATGAATCTGGAATGCATAACTGCCATATTTCTGCGCTGATGGTATCGCAAACTCAACGTAGTGCCTTAGTGTCAATGGCACCTGAAACAATAACTAAATGGACTGATAACCACACAGTTTAGTCCCTTTAGTCTCCAAATTAACCAAACAAACAAACAAAAACTTTCTTATTGGTACTTAGAAACAGTCAGTTCCCTGTTATGGCACCTAGAATGTTCTTAATAAATTCTTTGGTTTTTTATTTGTCTCATTTTGTGCAGTAAAGAGGTGAACAGCATAGTTCTGTGGTATCAGGATCTCCTCTTAACTTTTTGCACAGCCATGTACAAAACCAAATATACTGTTTTATGTTTCTCTCCCCAAATGTGAGATTTGTCACTCATAACATCTGGCATTTCCACTTTGAGAAAATGGTTAATGTTTTCCACACCAATTTGTTTCCAGATTCATCATTTATTGAACTGATCTGTTGCAAAAACGTGTGTGCACTTCTCTTTGCTTCCACTGATTTTAACTTCTGTCAGGAGGAGACAGATTACATCCTCCTCTGCATATTTTCAATTATTTTAAGCCAACTGAAAATTAAATGTCACCAGAAATATAATTTCTCAAGTGAGCGCCTAATCATTTCATATATGAAACAGGATATATATATATATATATATATATATATATATATATATATATATATATATATATATATATATATATATAATTATTAGTCGTAAAGCTCCCAACATGGAAGACGCTAAGTAAAGATGGTTCACTTCTGGGGCTTCTTATTCTTCTTGTTTGCCCACCAGGTCTTCATTCTTTGCGAGAATTCAGCTTTTCTTTCGTCGCTCCATTTTGTTCCAGTTCTCGGAGCTTTTGTCTCTGGTTTGACCTCCCATTTGTCAACTTTAAGTTTGAAATTGTTTCTTTTGTTCATGTCTTCAGTAGTAATGTTGGCTAATTCCAGATCTTTCTTTACATTTTTGATCCATTCTCCTCCATTAACAAGGGATGCTACGTATCTTACTATTTTTTTTGTAAGTCTGTGATCGGGAAGTCTCATTATGTGACCATAGAATTTTAGACGCCTCTTCCTCATGCCTATCTCGATGTTAGAATATTCTTCAATTTTAGAATTTTTCTGTAATCTATACCTCTCTTTGGTCCATCTTGGTCCCAGAATTTTCCTAATGATTTTCCTTTCCTCTTTCTTCAGGTTTTCCATATCTGTTTTCCTTTTAAGTGTCAAGGTTTCGCTGGCATATAGCATTATTGGTTTAATTACCTACTTATAATGTTTAATTTTTGTATTTATAGATAGACATTTTTTATTTTAAATGTTTTGGACCAGCCCTAGACCCCTACGAGCTTTTAATATTCTTTCTTGTTGTGAGTATTTTTCAGAAATTATCTCTCCTAAATATTTAAAGTATGGTACCCTCTTAATTTCTTCATATTTGGTTTGTAACTTAGAAATTTCTAGATATGTTGTTGTAAACACCGTTTTCTCAAAAGATATTTGTAGGCCAACTTTTCCTGCACACTCTTTTAAGGTTTCTATCTGTTTGACTGCCATCTCACTAGAATCTGCCATTATTGCAAGATCGTCTGCGTAGGCTAAGTAGGGGATTTGTAGGTCATCTTTTTTGGTTCCCAGTGATATTGGTTTCCAGTACTTTTCTTTTTTGAGTTCTTTTTCCCATTCTGCCATGACTCTATCCAGAACTAAGTTAAATATATATATATATATATATATATATATATATATATATATATATATATATATATATATTGTGTGTGTGTGTGTGTGTGTGTGTGCCCAGTGTCTCCTTCTAATCCACCAGATCGAGTTCAACGAAATTTGGTACACAAACAATTTATTAAGACAATAAGCACTGTGGGAATTAGAACCTGCTGGCTCCCATAGGAAAAGAGATACAGGTAAAATGAGTTTTTCTATCCCTGACATGTAGGCTGTTCTGTAGGACAGCAGTGTTGTGTGGTTAGTATGGACATGCCTTGCAAGGGCTACAGGTGTGAATAGGCACAGCTGACTGGAGAGAGGAAGGGGGTGGAGATGGATAATGGAAGGGGGGACAAAGATATGGACACTGGGAAGGGGGAGATAGATAGAGAGACAAAGAGAGGGGGGAGCAGATGGAGAGAAAGAGAGAATGGAGAGGAGGAGATGGACGGATAGAGATGGGAGGATGGGGTGGACAGAGAGACAGAAGGAGTAAGAAGTGGACAGAGAGAGGGAGGAGCAGGAAATGTGTGCACTATATGTGTCGAACATGTATACTAGTGAAGCTATGGGAAAAAGGCTAGTCAATAATAAAGGATACTTGATAATACAAATAAAGATGTGAAGGGTGATACGTCGCAGTCATGAAAGGTGTGGCACGTTATATAAATCGTATGTAACGAATCCTTATCATCAGTATCATCATCTTTTGCAGGCATTTGCCTTATTTATTATGCCTACGTTTATGGTTTAGTATAAGTCTTCCAATCTAGTTTTTGTTCTTCTTATTCTTCATCGTACTGTTGATTTGTGCTTGTGTAGTATTGTTGGTAGTCTGTCATCCTCGATCCTATTAATGAGCTCTTTCCATTTACTTTCGTGTTCCTCTATTTTTTTATTTACAAGCATTAGTCATAATTCTGCTGTTATTTCTGTATTTCGCTTTCCTGACGTAGAGAGGGTGTTCGACTGTTGGCCTGGCTTTTTCCAGATGTTTCATTCATTGAAAACATCTGGCCATGGGTTGCTGAGAGACTGGCACAGCACCGGTCGCCACGCACTACGACTGACGAACTTCGGTAACATGCAATGGCGCTCCCGTATCTGTCATCTAAATTCAGTTTGACTCGATGGCCAGTCATGTTAGAGATGTGCGTACTACCTCTGTGCACTAAATACGCCACAGTGTACAACAAAAAATCATCTAAAAATTTAAGTAAATGTTCTCCTTACTTCATAAGAACTTCAATAAGTAAGCTCCACATGCCGTCGCATGCTGAGATAATTTCACCACAAAAGTGATGCATTGACAGAACAGAGCACACGTTCCGGGTTTACTACAAACACAGATCTGTTTCTGTGCGGAGAACAACTGCATAACAGCGTGGACAGTATGACTCTTGTCGATAATACATCTAAATTACACGCAGAGTCACCATGAAATTATGACGTTATAAGGACCAAGCGCAATGTCGTGTCCAGCTGTACTGAAAAGGAATCAACACTGTACTCAAGGCCGCACAGTAGTGGGTGATGTTGATCAACAAGGAAGGCCATCAATATCTACCACAGACGAGATTATCTTATTTTCGGCAAGTTGAAAAACATGGGGGGGGGGGGGGGGGGCGGAGGGGGGCGAAGCTATGAGAACGTTCACACAGCGTTTCTCGAATGGCTTCGTCGGCAGCTCGTGGTCTACTGTTTAGCGTTGCTGCGCGTGGATGGATCACGGCGTCCCGGCTCAGATTCCCGGACTGGTTGTTTGTGTTGTCCTCAACATTTCATCATCATTCGGAAAAATGGCAAAACTGGAGAACGAAAAGATTGGGAATTTGTGTGGGCATTGGTAACCACGCCATCGACTGTTCTGCAAACCAAAATCATTATTATCATCATCATCGTCATCATCGAATGGCTTCGTGGTCAAGGAGCGGATTTCTGTTGTGAGGAATGCCACACTGACAGAACGAAAATTGGTTCAAATGGCTCGAAGCCCTAGGGGACTTAACATCTGAGGTCATCAGTCCCCTAGACTTAGAACTACTTAAACCTAACTAACCTAAGGACATCACACACATCCATGCCCGAGGCAGGATTCGAACCTGCGACCGTAGCGGTCGCGCGGTTCCGGAATGTAGCGCCTAGAACTGCTCGGCCACTCTGGCTCCCTGATAGAACGTTTCGATCGTCGTTTACAGAAACTTGGTTATTATGTTGGAATATAATTTCATGGTTCTGCGTCACTTTGAAGTGTGGCGAAGTATTCAATAAATTCTTGGTCTTCAGTTCAAATTATTTGGCTTGACATAATAATACGTAATTTACTTACCGGGGAACCTCCCCATCGCACCCCTCTCAGATTTGGTTATAAGTTGGAACAGTGGATAGGCCTCGAAAAACTGAACACAGATCAATCGAGAAAACAGGAAGAAGTTGTGTGGAACTATGAAAAAAATAAGCAAAATATACAAACTGAGTAGTCCATGTGCAACATAGGCGACATCAAGGATAATATGATCACAGGAGTGCCGTGGTCCTGTGGTTACTGTGAGCAGCTGCGGAACGAGAGGTCCTTGGTTCAAGTCTTCCCTCTAGTGAAAAATTTAATTTTTTATTTTCAGACAATAATTTTGCGAAGTTGCACAGGTAGACAGAGCAGTATTGTTTACGTGATCGTGTGTCAATTATCAAAGTTCAGGTATTCACACATAATGAACTTCGCTCGAAAGTTCCAGGACATGTTCAGATTTGCTTGGACATATGCAGGATTTGACGGTCTACACACGGAAAAATTTGAAAACGTTAAAAACATATGTTTTGACAGAGCACAGGGAAAACTGTCCGACTGTGAAACTGTTGCATTCATTTGTTGCAGTTTATGTGACAAACTCTTATGTTTTCGTCACTTTTTGGAAGTGATTATCACATCCACAAGAAAACCTAAATCGGGCAAGGTAGAAGAATCGTTTTACCCATTCGCCAAGTGTACAATTTAGGTGGGTCGACAACATATTCCTGTCATGTGACGCACATGCAGTCACCAGTGTCGTATAGAATAATCAGACGTGTCTTCCTGTGGAGGAATCGGTTGACCTATGACCTTGCGATCAAATGTTTTCGGTTCCCATTGGATAGGCACGTCCTTTCGTCCACTAACCGCACGGTTTTGCGGTGCGGTCGCAAAGCACAGACACTAAACTTATTACAGTGAACATAGACGTCAATGAGCGAACGGGCAGATCATAACTTTGCGAAAATAAAGAAAGTTAACTTTTCACTCGAGGGAGGACTTGAACCAAGGACCTCTCGTTCCGCAGGTGCTCACGCTAACCACGGGACCACGGCGCTCCTAAGCACGCACTATCCTTGATGTTGTTTATCTTGGCATGGATTACTCAGTTTGTATATTTTGCTTGTTTTTTTCATAGTTCCACACAACTTCTTCCCGTTTTCCCGATTGATCTGTGTTCAGTTTATCAAGGCCTATCCACTGTGCCAACTTATAACTAAATCTGAGGGGGATGCGATGGGGAGGTTCCCTTGTTAGTGAAGTCCCCTCGTATGCTCGACGATATTGTAAGTACCCGCACTAATAAATTTTCGTTATCTGTTATCCATCCTGTTGTTGCACTTTTAATGAACAGATGTGTTCTTCTTCTTCTCCTTCGCCCTCCTACTTTGCCCTTACCCTTTCCTTTTTATTTTGCCCTTTCTCGCTTTTTCCGCCTGTTACAAAAATGCATCCGGAACGATTGGACCCTTTGGCTGCTACACTCTAGCTAGGCATGCCAGTTTTGACTGAACGTAGAATAATTTTTATGAGGCTGGTAATCTTTTCTTTGCCTGCAGTTACATGTCTGCAGCGTGGCACACATTGTAATGCCTGTACCACAGTACCGTACCACACCACTAGAGGGTTCAAAACGAAATGGCTTGGCCCGACGCAGCTGCAACACTTCTGCTGCTGTCGGAAATGATACCCCATGTTATCGATGCTCTGCGCCATTTAGTTATGGCCCTTCTGCCGGTGTGGTACGGTACTTTTCTTCTTCTTTTGCTACTGCCTTTAACCCTCATTGTGCGCAGGGTCGGCAGGGCTAAGTACAGCATTGGCACGGTTAATTTTTAAGGGGTAGGTGGGTGACCTTCCTGCCGCCACCCCCTACCCCCAGGACCGAAGTAATGTACCCCAGCTGTCTGCGTCTAGTGCAAATCGGGAAAGAGTGTGAATGTGTTGCAAATGTCTGCGAGTCGTGTAACTGAGGCGGGACGTGGCGACCAGCAAAGTATTCACCTATTAGGATGTGGAAAACCGCCTAAAAACCACATCCACGTCGTTAATCCGCCGGGCGGATTCGATCCGGGGCCGGCGCCCCTACCCGAGTCCAGGAAGCAGAGCGTTAGCGCTCTCGGCTACCCTGGCGGGTGGTGTGGTACGGTACTACGGCTCGCGAATTACAGTGTGTGCCATGGCTGCACACATATATCTGTGAACATACGCAAAATTAAATACTTAACATTGTTTTTTTTTTACAGATGAAACAACTTCATTTATATCCCTTTAGAGCTGTCTAGTCCAGAAAGCTTTATAGCTCGCTGAGTGCCTGACGCCAGACTGTTCCACAGGGCTGCACCCACACAGCCGCGGCCTGGTGCGCCTGCGGTCCCGCAACCCGTACGACGCGCCGCTCTTCTACCCCAATTACTTCGCGGACCCGCGCGACGTGCGCGCCATCGTGGAGGGCGCGCAGCTGGCGGTGCGCTTCTCCAGGACGCCGGCCATGCGCCGCTACGGGTCGCGTCTGCACGACGTGCCCATCCCGGGCTGCGAGCGGATACCCTTCGCCACCGACGCCTACTGGGAGTGCCAGCTGCGGCACTACACCATGCTCTTCCACCACCAGGTACACGTGCTTCCCTCTCTGCCCCAAATATACTACTAAACACTTATACGTTCTTCATCGAGTTTCCCGAATCCACCTTAAGCCGTCGGCACACGGACCGTGCATCCGAACGTTGAGTGTTGAGCGTGCCGAGTTCCTGACGTCATAGCGTGGAATAGTACTCTCTGGAGTCTGTCCCAACGTGAAGAGCAATATTTGGCATGTCAGATATTCTGACAAGGGAACCTCCCCATCGCACCCCCCTCAGATTTAGTTATAAGTTGGGACAGTGGATAGGCCTTGAAAAACTGAACACAGATCAATCGAGAAAACAGGAAGAAGTTGTGTGGAAGTATGAAAAAAATAAGCAAAATATACAAACTGAGTAGTCCATGCGGAATATAGGCAACATCAACGATAGTATGAACTCAGGAGCGCCGTGGTCCCGTGGTTAGCGTGAGCAGCTGCGGAACGAGAGGTCCTAGGTTCAAGTCTAGTTTTTTATATAATCAACTTCGCTCTCAAAAAATTCCAGGACATGTTCAGATTTGCTTGGACATATGCAGGATTTGACGGTTTACACACGGAAAAATTTGAAAATGTTAAAAACATATGTTTTGAGAGAGTACATGGAAAACTGCGACTGTGAAACTGTTGCATTCATTTGTTGCAGTTTATGTGACAAACTCTTATGTTTTCATCACTTTTTTGGGAGTGATTACCACATTCACAAGAAACCCTAAATCGGGCAAGGTAGAAGAATCTTTTTACCCGAATGAGATTTTCACTCTGCAGCGGAGTGTGCGCTGATATGAAACTTCCTGGCAGATTAAAACTGTGTGCCCGACCGAGACTCGAACTCGGGACCTTTGCCTTTCGCGGGCAAGTGCTCTACCAACTGAGCTACCGAAGCACGACTCACGGCCGGTACTCACAGCTTTACTTCTGCCAGTACCTCGTCTCCTACCTTCCAAACTTTACAGAAGCTCTCCTGCGAACCTAGCAGAACTAGCACTCCTGAAAGAAAGTAGTTTGGAAGGTAGGAGACGAGGTACTGGCAGAAGTACAGCTGTGAGTACCGGGCGTGAGTCGTGCTTCGGTAGCTTAGTTGGTAGAGCACTTGCCCGCGAAAGGCAAAGGTCCCGAGTTCGAGTCTCGGTCGGGCACACAGTTTTAATCTGCCAGGAAGTTTCATATCAGCGCACACTCCGCTGCAGAGTGAAAATCTCATTCTGGAAACATCCCCCAGGCTGTGGCTAAGCCATGTCTCCGCAATATCCTTTCTTTCAGGAGTGCTACTTCTGCTAGGTTCGCAGGAGAGCTTCTGTAAAGTTTGGAAGGTAGGAGACGAGGTACTGGCAGAAGTAAAGCTATGAGTACCGGGTGTCAGTCGTGCTTCGGTAGCTCAGTTGGTAGAGCACTTGCCCGCGAAAGGCAAAGGTCCCGAGTTCGAGTCTCGGTCGGGCACACAGTTTTAATCTGCCAGGAAGTTTCATCTGTTTACCCATTCGCCAAGTGTACAAGTTAGGTGGGTCGACAACGTATTCCTGTCATGTGACGCACATGCTGTCACCAGTGTCGTATAGACGTGTTTTCCTGTGGAGGAATCGGTTGACCTATCACCTTGCGATCAAATGTTTTCGGTTCCCATTGGAGAGGCACGTCCTTTCGTCTACTAATCGCACGGTTTTGCGGTGCGGTCGCACACAGACACTAAACTTATTACAGTGAATAAAGACGTCAATGAACGAATGGACAGATCATAACTTTCGAAAATAAACTATTCACTCGACGGAAGATTTGAACCAAGAACCTCTCGTTCCGCAGCTGCTCACGCTAACCACGGGACCACGGCGCTCCTGAGCTCACTTTCTCCTTGATGTTGCCTATCTTGCTTATGGACTACTCAGTTTGTATATTTTGCTTATTTTTTTCGTAGTTCCACACAACTTCTTCCTGTTTTCTCGATCGATCCGTGTTCAGTTTTTCAAGGCCTATCCACTGTGCCAGTTTATAACTAAATACGAAGGGGGTGCGATGTGTATGTTCCCTTGTGAGCATGCGTCTGAGCGTTGACCAATGAGATGGCACACCGCCACCTACGTCACAAGCACGCCGTCTCCCTTCAGCACAGAGCTGTGAGGCGCCATATTGGCATTCATTTCAAGCCTATATGTATATATGCCGTTTCTGAGCACCAGCAAATTGAGAATCATTGGTAAACCCGTTGTTAACTGTGTGATTCGTTCCAATAAAATAATGAGAAACATCATATTCGTGGCAAAAGAATTATTGTAACTTGCGTATTATGAGAGTAGGCTATTTGAAGACAGCGACACACAGAAGATCCAACCAAACGTATTGTTCTTGGTACAATTTTTTATACTTAAATTTCAATTAGTAACATATCTACGATTACGGTTTTCAGCAAGGGGTAACATAATGTGATTATATGCAGAAGACGTGATGTTGACTTCAACCGCCGGCACGGTAGCTCAGCGTGTTTGGTCGGAGAGCTGGGTGGCTTCTGTAATAAAAAAAACTGAGTGAAAGGGTCAACAACGAACATGAACGGATTTTATGTGACGTCCGCAACGACCAAACACAACGATCAGCAAACGAACAAAATGAGAAAAACGGAAAAATAGCGTAATGAGTAGCGTCACTGCCCAGTATTACGTTAGTAGACGGACGATGGTTCCCGTTTTGATACTTCCAATTTTTTTTCCTAACTTTCGTGTTTTTATTAGGTTGTGATACTTTATTATTAGTTTAATATATACTATAATATTTGATGTTATGTAAATATAAGTTCAACTTTTTTTGAGGGGTGACTTTGTTCGATTGGCTTAATCTACAGGACAGCTTGCGCTACTTCTATAAAGATATTTTGCTCCTTTTTCATTTACGCTCCGTAATTCACATGTTGCAAAGATTCTGCTACTGGGCAGGAACAGTGATCAAGTAAGACTGACCTTGGGTTTTACTATAATGTGGGAATGATGAAATAATGTTTATCTTATGCGGAGAAGTATTCCAAATTTGTACCGCACTGTTTGTAACGGAACTTTTATAAGCCTGTGTACTTATTGATTGGACATCGCACTTTCCTTTTCGTGGACGATGGTGGAAATGTGCGTTTTAATAGAGCTAACGTGGGAATTTTACGCACGCCCGTTGAGTAATCAGTGTGATTTACGAACTAGAAATATCCCTCAACTGCCGCTGGAGTGCGTTGCGATCGCGTATACCATGTTATGTTGGGGTTCAAGTACCGTATGCACGAGTCGCATCGTTCCTGAGCGTTCAGCAGCACGTTGAACTCGGCACGCTCAACGTTAACGTTCGACAGCACGGTCCGTGTGCCGACGGCTTTACAGTGTGTGGTGGAGCGTGTTTCTACTACTGTGAGACTGCTGTTGACCCCTGCTATGAAGGTCTGAACCCAGTGATGTATACAGAGAACAGATTGCTCCCCCATACGACCATGTGGAAAATCAAGACAAAGTCACGCGGTGGATATTATTCAACACCTGAACTTGAACAAGGGTGGCCCAATTAAACATGAAACACGGGTAACATAGCTTGCATAGAAATAATGAGGAAATGTCTCACCAAACCATCGAATGAAAGTATAGGTCACATTAAGGTACAGTTTATTTCTAAAAGGCATTGACTTGGCTCCCGAAATAATTATTAGATGCACAATGGCTGAAATGGATTACTGAACATGCAAGATGATACCGTGGGACGTGGTCGTGGAGCAAGGTAGGAACTGATAATAATGTCGTACAACTTGATATCTCCCCGTAAACTGCTAGTTATTGCTGAATTAATTAACGGATTAAGGGAAAGGCCCAGAAACGGACATCTGAGCACCAGTGCACTTGATATCTCCCCGTAAACTGGCAGTTATTGCTGAATTAATTAAAGAATTAAGGGAAAGGCCCAGAAACGAACATCTGAGCACCAGTACACTTTACCCTTGCCTAAGCGTATGTTCCCTTCAGATAGCTTTAGTGCGCGAATTAGAAGAGACTAAGAAACGTACTAACTCGAAACAAAAAAACAAAAACCTCCGTCTTTGCCTTGTCACGTCGTCCACAAATTCCGCTCCTGCTTACCATCGTTCTAAAACTCAGATGCAGACTGGCATCAACAATGGGCCACAAAGCAGAGTACCGAAATTCCATGTATTATCCAAGAGCCTCCGGGTTTTGAGTTACCACGTAAAACCTAGACAACTCTGAACAGAATACGGACCCAGCATAGTAGATGTGCCTATTTCCTGTACAAATGGGGCAAGAAATCGACGCCTTTCTGCTAACGTGATGAAATCCAAATCGTAAACTACATCACATAAGATTGCCCTCGAACAGCTTATGAAGGGAAACCTGAAGATTTGCTGCTGGCGACTCCAGAAGCAGTAGCCTGTATAAATATGTTAGATGTTTGTTTATAACCATAAATATTTCAATTTTAACTAATTGTATTGTCATTTTTGTCTTAACTGCTGTAAGACAAGTAAATAAATAAATCAGATGCAGAGAATAGCTGAAGTGGTAGCTGAAAACTACATGTTCGGCCCCGGCTTCTGTGATCGGCTCTGAAATACTCAAAACAACCATCAGCCAAAATGTCTGCTGAAAGGCCAGGCACTGACCGGGTACTGGTACTCCAAGTATTGCCTCTCTGAAGCTCTAAGACGAAGTGTTCACGAACATTTCTAAAAATCCTGCTTCTTCTATCAGCACCGGATTCTCTTCAGCCAATTACCTTTGACCTTTCAAATAACGTCCAATGAAGAATTAATAAAAAACCTATCTCCCTCTTCTTAGAGGAACTACTATGATTAATCAGTAATACACATTCCAGTCTAAGAGGGAGCAAGCCGAAATTCTCTCCCGCTATAAGTTTGGATTCACCCTTCCGCCAATCAAAATGGCTGCACGTAGGCACTCCCGAGGTTTCCTCCCCCTACAAAATTAACTTTGGAGAGCCAATCCTGTTCTCGCTTGTAAGGCTTGTGCATCAGTTACTGCTGATCCCTTCGCCTCCAGCAGATTTCTACCGCTCTCTGCCTTATGTTCCCCCATCGCCTTGCACATCCCTATCATTTTAGAAAGTGCTCTTCTCACTACGGCTCACAATGCCAGTTTACGACTAGCCGAGTTTGCCCTAGTCCCTACTGCTGTGGCCGACACCGGGGTGTCGTGGCTGTCCCAAAGAGCGTCTGTTGCTCAGTAAATATCTACCAGTGAGTCTGCCTTTTAGTAAAAGTACAGTTTTACGTCCCGTTTTCGATTCTACACCAGCGGCCCTCGTACGCTCACAGCCAGCCAGCCGATTCAGCTTACAGAAAAATTACACATATCTTTCCCCAACGTTTAGAAATGAAATGAAGAAATATTAATTATATTCACAATAATTGGTGTTTGCTTTATTTACTTGCATAATTTCATGCTTCGCTTGTGATTTGAATAGATTAGGCAGTCTAATTTGAATAGGAAGTTATTAATCAGGTCACAGAACAGTATTGGAAAAACTATTCCGAACACTACCACTAAGATCAGAGGACTGTCCAGAACCCTCTATATCAGTTCCTCCGATTTTACCGTCACGATTTTCTCTTACATTTATGTCAGAGGAAGTCTTAAGTTTCCATCGTTTTCGGAACTTACATTCTCGGAAATTAACGGTAGAAAGAATTCTTTAAATGAAACAACACGCTTACTGTTACCAGTCATCGTTTTATTTATTTTCATGACGCGTTTCAAAGGTCTAAGCCTCCATCATCGGGTGGATTTACATTAGTTAGTATGACATTTGTGTGTGTGTTGGGTTACGATGTTTTGGGGGAACTTGTGGTACTGCCGCCAGTGGTCGCAGGTTCCTTTCGCTGTCGTAACACATCACATGTATACTGTCACATTTGTAAACAAATATGGCGTCTGGAATCTCACACAGATGTCATACTAACTAATGTAAATCCACCCGATGATGGAGGTTTAAACCTTTGAAACGCATCGTGGAAATAAATAAAACGGTGACTGGTAACAGTACACGTGTTGTTTCATTTTAATGTCAATAACAGTCACGGTAAAGCCTAACCTACAATGTTCGCATTTAAAGAAAGAATTCTATTTACCACCTTGGTTGTTATGCAATCGCTATCATTTATACCACACGATTATCTGTTTCATTTTCGAGTACTCCTCCTATCGTCCTGATTTTACACCGTCACCCTTTGCGGCTACGCACTTGTGCCTCTTTCATTTTAGTATTAATCGCTGTGATGGTAGGCACGAGCGAGAACAACGTGAAAGATTTACAATTAACATTACAACAGATTTCCTATGCCGCACTCGTTATGAATTAACTTTCCCATGTGATAGTTCTTACCAGTCTCGCCAAACTAGCAAATCTTCCGACTGCTGTTTGACTTTCTTCATGTATCACAGATTTTATATAGTTCATTTTACCTTCACAAATCCGTGAGACACTTACAATGAGAGTCTACTAGGCTGTCTTGAGTTCTCAATCTCTTCAATCTAGATGTCTACCTCAATTCCTAGATTTGTGCCTTGTACGATTGATCGGAAAATTAAAGGAGATTATCTTCAAAAAAAGCTCGATAACAATAAAAAAATGAAATGATCGTATAGCATTTATTGGCCGGGATATCCCCTTCCGGTTTCGGTCGCCGTATTACAAGTCTTTTTAGTTGACGGGCAGTTCGATACCTTGCGTGTCAGTGATGATGAAAATGATTGTGAAAAACACACAACACCACAACTGCCGGGAAATCGAACCCGGGCCCGCTTGCGTGGTAGGCGGTAACGCTACTGCTGCGTTACGGAGGCGGACGCTAACAATAAAAAATATGAAAGAAACATGTAAGGGAACAAAATTAATAAACTAACTTCAGCAGAGGAAATAAACGAATAGAAACAGAACTACAAAATAAGAGAATGAATTTTCACTCTGCAGCGTAGGGTGGGTTGATTTTAAACTTTCTGCCAAATTAAAACTGTCTGCTGGCGGACCGTGGTTCGAACCTGGGACCTTTGCCTTTCTTGGGCAATTGTTTTACCGACCGAAGGCGACTGAGGACCTACCCTCACAGCTATACTGCCGCCTTTGTTTAATTTAACACAGCTGGAGTCTGCGTCAATTTAGCAAATTATAATTTATGTTTTGTCACACTTATGAACACTTCCCGAAAGATTTAATTTGTAGCGTGTTGTAATCTCCCCCCTCCTTCCTAATTCCAGTTGTTGGCCACAATAAGCAAAGTCTTTTATGAAAAATTTGAGAGGAGCGAAGATTACAATAAACTTTCTAGTCTACTTAGCTTTTCGTGTAGAGTTGGCTCCAGTTCTTCTTGTCTAGGGGTTTGATTCTTGAAGCTGAAGTTCTCACACTTTAAGTCGTCATGGTTGAATTGATCTAAATAAATTGAAGATTGTTGTTGCACAGTTTTTGTTGATACGTTAACGTATTTTGTCACATTTTAGTATATCACACAGTCTTTTGAATTTTCACATTAACATAGCCGAAATTACATTCTTCGCCCAGAATACAAAAATACATATTCTTACTACTACCACACTCTGCGGTAATAACCATATTCCAAGGGGTTTACAGTTTTTCTTGACAAATGAATTTCTATTAATTTCCATTTGTATTTCATAAATGAAACCAGAAATAAACATAGTAAACAGTACTAGAATGTTTAATTAGTTCAATAATGGCTCTGAGCACTATGGGACTCAACTGCTGAGGTCATTAGTCCCCTAGAACTTAGAACTAGTTAAACCTAACTAACCTAAGGACATCACAAACATCCATGCCCGAGGCAGGATTCGAACCTGCGACCGTAGCGGTCTTGCGGTTCCAGACTGCAGCGCCTTTAACCGCACGGCCACTTCGGCCGGCTGCGTAATTAGTAATATAAATTTTAAGTGTGCCAAATAATTTCAAATGTTTCTAAAAAAGATAATTGTAACTGTACATTCAGAACTAGTAATTATTGATTGTAATATCGAGAATAAAGTAATTTCTTTTCATACATTTTAGCTTGAAATATAACGTATTGTGTATAAAATTATATGCAAGTTTTTAGAAAAGGAGTTGAGATAATACTGATATGTCTAAAATTTGAAGAATAGTACTGGTAGCGACAACTACTGTCGAAGAAAAGTAATGCTGGAGGAGGATGTCCCGTCACAGTATCCCTCTCAATTCTGCTATCGAGAATTCTGCTTTTCAGTTTTCTATTACCACATCCTACTCTACATCAAAATACCAAGACCACAATATGTTTGCTACCTGGCATTCTCTTCTATAGCAGATGAAATGATTCAGAGTTTTGTCTCTGTGTTGGTTGGATGGATGGCCGTTTGCTGCTCAGACCTACATTCGTTGATTACTTCTCCAGACCCTTCATCTTCTCTCAGTCTGTGCGCGTGTTCAGTAACCGTCTCCCGTCTCTCGTACAAGTCACCCTCTCTTCTTCTGACATGTCTTCCCCCTGCTTCAGCAATCATTTGCTCCGTAGCATGAAACCACACGATTAGCTGCGCCGAAATTGTTTGTAACAATCATCTTGGATTAGTATACAAGATCTCTTGAGCTCTTTAAAGACATCGCTCTTGAACCCAGGTCATTAATATGGCTAGGAAAATTGCTATGGTACAGTGGGCTTGTTATTCCCGCTATCTGTGACACTGCAAAAGTTCCCAGGGCTCCCCATGCAACTACAGTAAGTCGGCTAGAGCATCAGATTATCAAAAGTTCACGAGGAGATTCTCACTATCGCCATCTAGCTTCCACACCCCGTCGATCGTTTCGATGTAAATTCCAGGGTCAGCAGCTGATTTTCTTTCATATCAGGTATTAGAAATAGACTTTTCATGCTGTTCACCAATCCTGTAACTCTTCCTTAGTTAACAAATATGGTCAGCGAATAGTGTCATTGTTAATAAATATTGTCACCGAATATTATCATTGATATCGCTTCATCTTGAATTTGATTCCCAATTCTGAATAGTTGTACAAAGATAGATGGACAAGTTGCGACACAGTCACAATAAAATTTATGGATGTACATCTTACTGCGTGGACTACGGACATCAGCTGGCGATATACATGAGAAAAAGTACCACCACAGCTGTGTCTCGAGAATGCCTTTATTCTATCACACGACCAGCTTCGGCGGCACATTACCGCCATCATCAAACCCTATCACTGCCAAAGGAGTATGCCACTGCCATGGCATTGGAGACAACACGATGTCGAGTATAGACTCCTGATGAAAGCTAGCCTAAGTTTGCTAGTGACAAGGATCCGATAGTAAATGCGCTAAGGAAACCAAATACTCCTTTGTCAGTGGTGGGGCCAGAGATGGCGATAATTTGCCGCAAAAACTATGGTGTGATAGGATAAAGACATTCTCAAGACACAGCTGTGGTGGTACTTTTTCTCATATGTTCACAGTAAAATATTCCAGAGATCCAGAACTTATTTGATTGTTGGTTGATTTGGGGAAGGGGACCAAACAGCGAGGTCATCGGTCCCATCGGATTAGGGAAGGATGGGGAATCATCCCAGCATTTCCCTGAAGCGATTTAAGGAAATCACGGAAAACCTAATCAGGATGTCCGGGCGCGGAATTGAATTGCTGTCCTCCCGAATGCGAATCCAATATGCGCCACCTCGCTCGCTTTATTTGGCAGTAAATCCAGTAATAGACCATAAATCTTTATCAGTCAGGTTACTAATTTCGATCAACAATCACCATCTTGTTTCCTCAAAGTGTCAACATATGCGTCGCAATGGATGTTCACGGTACTCAAAATTGTAACTTTGTAACGAAGTTGTATGGCTAATTATTATGATTGTACTATCTATACAGGGTGCATTGGGAGGAAAGGTACATGCTTTGACGGGTGATGGTATTTGTGATTATGAACAAGAAACTTCGTATGGACTTAAGCCCTTTTCTGGTTGGTTTAGAGATAAAGCACATTTAATGTAATTTTTTTTATTTTCTGTATTAATGAACATTTTCACTGTTTTAACGTACCACAGTACTGTGGAGGAAGCTGAGGCAAATAGTTTGATACAGGGCACTTGTGTTCTGTCATGTCGAGCCAGCTACCTCAAATTCGGTTACAAAAAGTACCTACGCTACAACGCATGCGCGTAGCCCAAATTTTCATTATTCTTACGGTCTCTAGCCACAAATTATTAGTCCTAGAGAAAAAAATGAATTGGACTCTTTTGTGGGAAATTTAATGAAGGTACAACGACTATATACACGATATGTGTACACTACTGACCACTAAAATTGCTACACCACGGAGATGACGTGCTACAGATGAGAAATTTAATCGACAGGAAGAAGATACTGTGATATGCAAATGATTAGCTTTTCAGAGCATTCACACAAGGTTGGCGCCGGTGGTGACACCTACAACGTGCTGACATGAGGAAAGTTTCCAACCGATTTCTCATACACAAACAGCAGTTGACCGGCGTTGCCTGGTGAACCGTTGTTGTGATGCCTCGTGTAAGGAGGACAAATGGGTACCATGACGTTTCCGACTTTGATAAAGGATTGTAGCCTATCGCGTTTGCGGTTTATAGTATCGAGAGATTGCTGCTCGCGTTGGTCGAGATCCAGTGACTGTTAGCAGAATACGGAATCGGTGGGTTCAGGAGGGTAATACGGAACGTCGTGCTGGATCCCAATGGCCTCGTATCACTAGCAGTCGAGATGACAGGCATCTTATCCGCATGGCTGTAACGGATCGTGCAGCCACGTCTCGATCGCTGAGTCAACAGATGGGGGGCATTTGCAAGACAACAACCATCTGCACGAACAGTTCGACGACGTTTGCAGCAGCATGGACTATCAGCTCGGAGACCATGGCTGCGGTTACCCTCTACGCTGCATCACAGACAGGAGCGCCTACGACGGTGTACTCAACGACGAACCTGGGTGCACGAACGGCAAAACGTCATTTTTTCGGATGAATCCAGGTTCTGTTTACAGCATCATGATGGTCGCATCCGTGTTTGGCGACATCGCGGTGAACGCACATTGGAAGCGTGGAGTCATCATCGCCATACTGGCGTATCACCCGGCGTGATGGTATGGGGTGCCATTGGTTACAAGTCTCGGTCACCTCTTGTTCGCATTGACGGCACTTTGAACAGTGGACGTTACATTTCAGATGTGTTACGACCCATGGCTCTACCCTTCATTCGATCCCTGCGAAACCCTACATTTCAGCAGGATAATGCCCGACCGCATTTTGCAGGTCCTGTACGGGCCTTTCTAGATACGGAAAATGTTCGACTGCTGCCTTGACCAGCACAGTCTCCAAACTCCAAATCTCTCACCAATTGAAAAGTCTGGTCAATGGTGGCCGAGTAACTGGCTGGTCATAATACGCCAGTCACTACTCTTGATGAACTGTGGTATCGTGTTGAAGCTGCATGGGCAGCTGTAACTGTACGCGCCATGCAAGCTCTGTTTGACTCAATGCCCAGGCGTATCAAGGCCGTTATCATGGCCAGAGGTGATTGTTCTGGGTACTGATTTGTCAGGATCTATGCACCCAAATTGCGTGAAACTGTAATAACATTGCAGTTCCAGTATAATATATTTGTCCAATGAATACCGGTTTATCATCTGCATTTCTTCTTGGTGTAGCAATTTTAATGGCCAGTAGTGTAGTATACCGCATCGCCTATGATCGGAAGATGGTAATCGTTGATCTAAGTTTTTAGCGTGACTGATAAACAGTTGTGGTCTGTTAATGGATTTATAATCAAATAAAAAGATAGGACCCTTTCCGTCTGTGGAAGTTATCGGAGAGAAAAAGCACCAGGAAGGAATTTATAGGAAGCTCACTTTTTGTTTGCGTTGGATCTGTAAGCGCACGCTGAGGCCTAAGACTTTGAGGCCTAGCCATTAGCGTGATGTTCCTTCGCTAGATCCGATAACGGAGAATATTTAAGCAGCCACGAAGAAGCTAACTGCTCAACGCTCTCACAACACTAGCGCACTTTATAGGATATTCTTAATTTCTGTTTGGTAAACTTCTTTCAACATCGCCTGCAGCCTTTGCTCTCCTCCGTCCTTTCTTCCTGTAGGGGGATATTACGCAACTTGAGCTGTTATTTAACGTCGCCGTGGTGGCTGCCTGACTTTGACGTAGCACCTCCTGACACGCTACTCTACGTAACCACCTGTAAACGACGGCGCGCTGGCTTCTGGCCAAACCCGATACAGTGTAACTAACGGGCTAAAATTACTTCGTCGCTAGCTACCGCGCTATCGCACTCAAGACAATAACTCGGCACTGACTGGGCGCACTAATTGGAAATAGTTCTTGATCGGCAAAGTTGTTTTGATGTCTCTTTCGGAAACGACATCTAGTAACTCTAAATCTTCTGGGCGTAATTTCAGGCCCTGGAATGCAAATAGTTGTGCATTACGTCGTCCGTTGGAGCCATGTAGCGACGTTACGCAATGGCTAACGTACTGGGATGATATTCTGGACGAGGAGTATCAAGTATCTGCGCGGCAGTAGCGATTTAAGTTTTCTGTAATTTTTCGCGACAGTTATAGGCCAAAAATTCTTGCGTTGTTGAAAGCGGAACTTCACCCAAGTCCTCAGTTCTCGTTAATTTTTCTTTCCTGTCAATTAGCGGAAGTTATATTGCAATGTGTAGAATGTATTTTGATTTCTGATCAGTAGCAGATTAGAGGTTGAGAATTCCACTGTTCTGTAACTGGAGCTGCGCTCTACCAAAACTGCGGTTGGGTAGATTTCATTCACTACATAAATGACGTTGTAAAAGGTAGGATTATCGGCAGTAATGGTAGCTCTGGTAGGGAAAGGAACATAAATGGATATGAGAGAAACTGGAAGCCGACGACTTCTCTTTGTTTTTTGTTCGTTTAGTTCTTTGTTTTGCACATAATTAGAATCGCACATCATTCAGTGTTAGTGCACAACGTATTTTATATCCTTATTGAATATAAATCGCAATTTGTGAGTAATAAAAACTAGTTGATCGCGTAACTTCTGCGCTTTAATTTAACCAAAGCAATTACTTTTGATGCGAGTACTGTTAACATACACAAACATAAAAGATATTTATGATTATTGTTTTTATTTTGTACTCGATAGAACGTTCTTTATCACGATCAAGTTTCCTGTTATTATTGATAAATGCGAAAGTTGTTTATGAATAATAGAAACACGTTTTACGTAAATTCAACAAAATATTGAAGTGATGTTTGATTTATTTGTGTTTTGCAGTTTTGTTTTTATTTTGCCTTTTTGTTGAGGAAATTGCGTTTTCTAGCGCTACATGATGACTCTGTATTGTTTTCTTTATTTTTGTCACAACATCCTTCATATTTACGTTTAAAAGGATATAAAACTTGTTACCAAATATTAAACGTTGAAGTTTGATTTCTGGGGCCCTCAACTCCGCGGTCATCAGCGCCTTAAATGTTCAATACACTTAGGTGCAAATGATAATACTTAGGCAGTTGTAGCCGTGTATCATCAAATAAAACAAAACAGATTTAAAAAATGGTCGCGTTACTGCACAAAATTTTTACGGGAGTCAGATTGCACGCAATATTCACATTATGAGATGTTATTAATAACATACACACATCAGTCGGTTCTGCTAAGAAATCCATAAATGAAGTAGAAGAATTTGGCCGTTAATAAATCCTTTAGATTCTTTTCAAACTGAACTGGCATGTTATCGAAAATATGTACAGCTGAATAGTGGACACCTTTCCGAACTAAAGTACGTGACTTCAAATTTTTGTGAAAGTTATTCTTATTTCTGGAGCTGATTCCATGAACTCAGCTGTTGGTCTGAAAAAAAATAGTATATATTTAATTACAAATTTCATTAAGGCATAAATATATTGGGAAGCAGTAGTCAGTAACTTCATTTCCGTAAAAAGTTCTCTGCAGGACATTCTCGAGCTCTTATTGCACGTTTTGGGCTCGAAAAACTTTAGCTTGGCTTAATGAATTAGCCCAGAACACAATGTTTACTTGTAAGTAACAGACTGGAGGATAACTATGTAGAACAAAAACGTTCCGTAGGTTACCTGACCCTTTATGTACCCCCATTCATTTTGTGGACGGTTGACCGCTTCCGTTTTTAGCAGAATCTAGTAAGACACTGATTGCCTACACAAAGAAAGCGATCGCTATGAGGTAGCACCCGACAGGTATGCAACAAACCTGACAAACAGGTAACGAAGGTACAACCTTAACTGACAAAAACTACAAGAAGAACTACACTAGTCTACGCTTACTTACTACAGTGTACGGTAGCCTACGGTGGCTTTAGAACTCTATATATATAACACATTTATGTAGACGTTTGATGATGGGAACAGGTTAATGAAGCTGGCTTCAATAAAGAAAGATACTGTATGGAATAACATACTGTAGGTGCTTCGTACACTACGCAACACAATTAAACGATAACTTTTTTGAAGCCCTGTAATTGTCTACCACTGCGACGAATACATTTGGCTTAACGATGCCTACAACATTGCTCTGTAATGCTGCAGCAGCGAGACGCCCTGCTACATCACTCTGGTGATCAGCGATGCTTCAGACTGCAAGGTGCGGAAAAGGCCCGAGCCCAGTTCATGTGGGCTCTGATGCTGGCTATCGACGTCACATTGGCACCAAACACCAACACAACACCACTGTGGAAGGTGGGAAGATCGTCACAGCCCTTCTTAGCCATATTTCACCTCTTCGTTTGACGCCTCTGCACTGTAGATCAGAACAGCAGGTATCGTATGGGTAGCCGAGAAAAACATTTCAAACACACCGCCACTCAGAATCGCCAAGAAAAGACCTCAGGCAGTGGCATAAAGGCGTCAATGAAATCATCCCTCCCATAAGGGCGCTCATTTCGCTCTCAAAAACGACTGTTTGCAGTGCGATACACAACACGAAGACGTTCGTGGCAAATTTTGCCATTGGTAAGACCACCGCGGACAATTCAGCCCTTGTGTAAGGACATCGTGGGCCTGATATCCCACCGGACGTGAACTCACCGCTTTGGATTACAATGCGCTCTCGAGCTTTGCTTTGGTATGCAGAGTGGAACCACTATGGACCGTTCAGAACCATTCGATGAAATTTAAATGTGAGTTACGAATTCCTTAGAAGACATCTCGATTAGTTTATAAAGGTTGACAGTTTTCTGGCCCAGTTCTTTCCAGAGAGATGTTTCAGTCTCCAGAAATATCGTAATACGCGATCATAAAACGTGTGCCGACATCGTACAACAGACTGAAATCAGCGATATATACCTCTGGTTGTGTTCGTGTGTTCGACGGCCTTTCTTGGAAAGGGGAAAGAACTGCGCGTATTTCCACAGTGGAAGCGCTTTGATCTCTCAGCAGCCTACGGGATTTCTTTTTATCTTTTTGAAAGAAGGTGTAGCAGTCTAGGCTATCTGATCAGAAGTATCCTGGCACCTATTAGTGGACGTTAATACGAGGCATGTCCTCCCTTCGACTTTATGATGGCTCGGCTCTGCTGGGGGCAGGTTCAGTGGGGGAATAGCGTTTCTTTCTGCATCAAAATCCGAAACCAGTGAAGTTAGTGATTTATTTATTCTTCATAATTACAGTTTAATAAGCCACAGCTGCAAAATACTAACAAGAATTCTTTACAGACGAATGGAAAAACTAGTGGAAGCCGACCTCGGGGAAGATCAGTTTGGATTCCGTAGAAATACTGGAACACGTGAGGCAATACTGACCTTACGACTTATCTTAGAAGAAAGATTAAGGAAAGGCAAACCTACGTTTCTAGCATTTGTAGACTTAGAGAAACCTTTTGACAATGTTGATTGGAATATTCTCTTTCAAATTCTAAAGGTGGCAGGGGTAAAATACAGGGAGCGAAAGGCTATTTACAATTTGTACAGAAACCAGATGGCAGTTATAAGAGTCGACGGACATGAAAGGGAAGCAGTGGTTGGGAAGGGAGTAAGACAGGGTTGTAGCCTCTCCCCGGTGTTATTCGATCTGTATATTGAGCAAGCAGTAGAGGAAACAAAAGAAAAATTCGGAGTAGGTATTAAAATCCATGGAGAAGAAATAAAAACTTTGAGGTTCGCCGATGACATTGTAATTCTGTCAGAGACAGCAAAGGACTTGGAAGAGCAGTTGAACGGAATGGACAGTGTCTTGAAGGGAGGATATAAGATGAACATCAACAAAAGCAAAACGAGTATAATGGAATGTAGTCCAATTAAGTCGGGTGATGTTGAGAATATTAGATTAGGAAATAAGACACTTAAAATAGTAAAGGAGTTTTGCTATTTGGGGAGCAAAATAACTGATGATGGTCGAAGTAGAGAGGATATAAAATGCAGACTGGCAATGGCAAGGAAAGCGTTTCTGAAGAAGAGAAATTTGTTAACTTCGAGTATAGATTTAAGTGTCAGGAAGTCATTTCTGAAAGTATTTATATGGAGTGTAGCCATGTATGGAAGTGAAACATGGACGGTAAATAGTTTGGACAAGAAGTGAATAGAAGCTTTCGAAATGTGGTGCTACAGAAGAATGCTGAAGATTAGATGGGTAGATCACATAACTAATGAGGAAGTATTGAATACGATTGGGGAGAAGAGAAGCTTGTGGCACAACTTGACCAGTAGAAGGGATCGGTTGGTAGGACATGTTCTGAGGCATCAAGGGATCACCAATTTATTATTGGAGGGCAGTGTGGAGGGTAAAAATCGTAGGGGGAGACCAAGAGATGAATACACTAAGCAGATTCAGAAGGATGTAGGTTGCAGTAGGTACTGGGAGATGAAGAAGCTTGCAGAGGATAGAGTAGCATGGAGAGCTGCATCAAACCAGTCTCAGGACCGAAGACCACAACAACAACAACAATTACAGCCTATTATTTAACAACCCAAAATAGGAATAAAAATCACATTTCCTTGGAAAATTATAAGTTGTATATTAATTATTTATTTCTGATACTTAATTTTTTAAAAAAGAGAGAGATTTGAAAAAAAAGAAACAGCCACAACCACTTCTACTATTACAAAATTACATTAAAAACCTTAACAAATTACCCAACTACTAATCTACTACAAAAACACTAGATTTTTCTCTCCTTTTGTTCATTTATTTTGGTGCGTTTAACTTGTGGATGGCTGTGTCCGCTACTGGACCCGCCCTTATATTATTGTGGTGAAGAGCCATAGTCTGCTGGATTCCTTGGGATTCGGGCAGCGCGTCAGTAGCGATTCCACTGTAGCGAGTAATTCCACCGTCACTGTTACTTCATAAAGTCAACACTTCCATGATCATTTGCACCAACGCAATGAAGATTCTTGGGACAGTATTTCACTCAGTGGTCGCAAACGTCAGTCATGTTCTCTCCATCTGCAGAGTATGTTGCTAGTTTGGACGGCAGCATGATGACTTAGGCTTGAATGCCTCGTGAAGTCTTCCTTGGCCTTCCCGGATACTGCGGCTGCAGATTCGTCCAAGATGCGCCAGGTCGACTCGCTCCTTAATGCTGATTTTTGATCCAACATCCTTAATAGTTGGCGTCCATTACAAGCTGTATCTTCATAGTCTCACAATGTGTGATCTGGTGTGTCTGCACTACCGCAGACGCAGCCATCGTTCATCTATATTCTGATTCTGTGTAGATACGTGGCATACGTGCCATGGCCAGTCAGGTAATGTATCAATCCACTCGATGGGTTATCTCGTTTTGAATCGCTCTGTGATGTTAGAGAAAAATTTGTATCCAGAATGAGATGTTCACTCTGCAGCGGAGTGTGCGCTGATACGAAATTTCCTGGCAGGTTAAAAGTGTGTGCCGGACCGATCCTCGAACTCGGGACCTTTGCCTATCGCGGGCAAGTGCTCTACCAACTGAGCTACCCAAGCACGACTCACGACCCGCCCTCACAGCTTCAATGGTAGAGCACTTGCCCGCGAAAGGCAAAGGTCCAGAGTTCGAGTCTCGGTCCGGCACACAGTTTTAATCTGCCAGGAAGTTTCAGAAATTTGTATGTTCTCCTTCCAGTGCCTGAAGTGTACATTTCATTTTGTCACAGTTCTAATATGCCATCTTTTACTTCGTTTTTTCGAACTGGCCTCAGTTCCAAGCACCCTTCGTACTTGCATTTGATTGCCTTTCTTTAACTAGTAAAAGGCCACTGGGGATATTCCTAGAATCACTAACAAAGCATCATTCGGGGTAGTGCCGTAGGCCCCCGTTGAACTCTTCCCACTATTGAGGCTAGCTTCACTAGCTGCAGTCTATGAGCCCAGACGCTCGCACCATATCCTACAACGGATGATAATATAGATTGGTGGAATTGTCTTCAAGGGGGGCCGAATTTGCCTATTTGCAAAGGTTATAATTTTACTCATTACGTTGGTACCTTTCCAGCCTGCTTCCTCTACATGATGTGAAAAGTTATGACGTTCGTTCAGAAATATCCCTAGATATCTCGTTATTGTGCTTGTTGTAACCGTTAAGTCATTTAATTTTCTTTTAGGTTAGTGATGTTGGAAACTGGGGTATAGTGCGCAGTCGACGTTCCAAATCACCCGGAAGGCGTTCCATCGGATTCCGGTTAGGGCCCTGGTCAGGCCAGTCTATTTCAGGAATGTCACTGTCCAGAAATCATTGTCTCACGTATGCTGTTTTGGGACAGGGTCCACCGTCATGCTGATACAAACAATCATGCTCTCCGAATTGTTCCTCTATTGCTCGCAATACACAGTGCTGTAAAAGGTATTCATATCCTTCCGCATTCAGTGTCTTCTTCAGCACAATGAGGGGACTACACTTTAACCACTAGAATCAGCTCCACACTGTAACAGCACCTCCTCGGTAGTTCACCGTCGACACTACACATGAAGGCAGCTGATGTTCTCCAGGCATTCACCAAACTCACAAGCGTCGATCGGATTGCCACAGGCTACAGCGAGATTCATCCCTGAAAATGCCCGTTTCCAGCCATCTACTATCCAGTGGCGTCTCTCTTTACACCATTTCAAGCGTCGCTTAGGGATGTGCGGTCTACGAGTATCTGCTCGACTATTACACCCCATTCCTTGTAACTCCCTACGCACAATCATTGTGTTAGACTGCTGGAATCATTATGGAATTACTAGTTGTTCCTCCCACTGATTTCATGCAATTTTCATTCCACCGCTCTCCGAAACGCTCGATGGTCCCTGTCCGTGAATACATAAAATCTGTGCCGGCCGGTGTGGCCGAGCGGTTCTAGGAGCTACAGTCTGGAACCGCGCGACCGCTATGGTCGCAGGTTCGAATCCTGCCTCGGGCATGGATGTGTGTGACGTCCTTAGGTTAGTTAGGATTAAGCAGTTCTCATTTCTAGGCGACTGATGATCTCACAAATTAAGTCCCATAGTCTTGCTGCAATTTTGTCATATGATGACATGATGGAGACCGTGGTTGTTGTTTGAAGACAAGTGTTGATGGTGTTAGGACAGCAACCAGCCACAAATTTACTTTCAGTTTCTTTATTCAAAGGCTACCGTTACCGGTTTCGAATCGTTGTGATTCGTCCTCAGACGGTTTACATGCTTTCTTTATGACATGTGGTGCGTTTTTTACAGATTACTTGTCGTGAAACGTCGGTTTCGAGTGTTTGTGTTCATAAAATTCGTCCAGCAGATGTAAATGCATTCCCACTGCATTCTTATTGTTGCACACGTAAATTGTTCTCACTGAACACTTAAGATCTGTCTAGTTTTGGTTTAGCTCTGGTTGCTACTTCGCTGTTCCAATTCACAGTCACATCACCAACAATCGACTTGGGCAACTGTAGACCGGTTGCAATGTCCCTTATGGATTTATCACTCAGGTGACATCTAATGAAGTCATTCAGCTCTGCTGACTGACGAATTCCGCTGTTATTGTTAGCAGCTCTTGATCTAAAGGTTAGCGTTGTTGTCTCTGGATCAGTTGGTCCCGGCTTCGATTCCCGGCCAGACCGGGGATTTTCTCCACCCGTGGATTGGGTGTCTGTGTTTTCCTCATCATTTCATCAGCATTCAAGATATGGCGAGATTGGAAACTGTAAAGATTGGGCATTTGTACGCGCTGATATCTACGCTGTTGAGCGCCCCGGAAACCAAAATCATCGTCATCGTCATCCACTGTTACTGCTTCTACACCGACAACACAGGTCTCGCCGCCTCCTTTAAAACTTATGTCTCTATCCATAGTTGAGTGGTCAACGCGGCGGAATACCATGCGAGGGACCCGGGTTCGATTCGCAGCCGGATCGGAGATTTTCTCCGCTGTAGAATTGCCTGTTGTGTTGTCTTCTTCATCATGTCACCTCACCCATACGCAAGTCGCCGAAGTGCCGTCAGCTAAAAGGACTTGGCACCAAGCGGCAAGGCTCCCCGCAGCCTAGCTACACGCATTATCGTCATTTATACTGGCGGGCCTACCTGTTGTGACATCTAGTGGTCAATTCCTAATTACATGGGGGTGTCCGCATGCTTTTGATCAGATAGTGTATGCACGATTTGTACTAAAGAGTAACGTATCGTTACACAAATATTATCGTGGAATTGTTGTGCCTCATGGTTCTGAGTACGGCAAATTATAGAATGTTCTGAGAGCAAGGTTTGCACTGACGCGAATGCAGAACAGAGTCCGCCGTGGCAGCCAGTGGGTGTTGGCGGAATGTGACGGCGTGGGCTGCCTGACTCCTGTGGGCAGCTGCAGGTTGCCTTTGTTCTCAGCAATGTCCCTCTGTGTGTGTGTTTGCAGCGCTGCCGTCTGTCCCCACACAGCGACACATGCTAATGAACCACATACAGTCCGTACGGCGCGTGGGAACATGGCGGGTTCTGACGCCTCCCTCGATGTCTTACAACAGTGAATAGGCATCGACTGACTGGGCCCGAAGAGGTCGGAGATACACAGGAACAGTGCTGAATTCTGTCAGAGCAACGGTCACGCCTGTCACAGTCCAGTCTAGACCTGACTGCTTCTGAATCGCATAGCCTGGGATCACGACCACCAGTTTCTATAGTGATCACATATCAACAATCCCTTACGCCATCCCAGAATTGCGGAGTCATGAGAGACGTCAGCCTTGTTTCTTTCTGTAAGGACACCGGGGAAGGACCTTCCTTCCGTTTGCGAGGTTGGTAGACAGAAAATAGACCGGGTAGGAGTGGAAGCTTATTTGTTAAGGTTCCGCACGCCCTTTTTAACGGCAACAGCCAGAAGATGAGATCCCTCCTGCTTGTGCAGTGTCTAAAGAGGACTATGCTTCTGTAATAAGTTGCGCACCATCTTAACTAAATGAATCGTTCGTAAATAAATTAATCATTCGTAAATAAATGAGTGAGGGATGATAACTGTTCAGAAACCAGTTCCTCAAGGTCGTAATAAAGTAGCTAACGGAATTATCATTATTTTAAATGACCATGAAATTGAAACTTCCTGGCAGATTAAAACTGTGTGCCGAACCGAGACTCGAACTCGGGACCTTTGCCGTCCGCGGGCAAGTGCTCTACCAACCTTTTTTTTTTTTTTGCATTTTGTTCGTTGTAGACCGTTGTGTTTGGTCGTTACGGACGTCACATGACATCCGTTTAAGTTCGTTGTAAATCCTTTCACTCAGGGTTTTTTTTTTTATTTATTGCAGAGGCCAACCAGCCCTCTGACCGAACACGCTGAGCTACCGTGTCGGCATATCTCGTTTTGAATCTCTCTGTGATGTTAGAGAGAAATTTGTATGCAGAATGAGATGTTCACTCTGCAGCGGAGTGTGCGCTGATATGAAACTTCCTGGCAGATTAAAAGTGTGTGCCGGACCGAGAATCGAAATCGGGACCTTTGCCTTTCGCGGACAAGTCCTCTACCATGTGAGCTACCCAAGCACGACACACGCCCCGTCCTCACAGCTCTAATTCAGCCATTACCTCGTCTCCTACCTTCTGAACTTCACAGAAGCTCTCCTGCGAACCTTGAAGAACTAGCACTCCTGAAAGAAAGGATACTGCGGAGACATGGCTTAGCTTGGTAGAGCACTTGCCCGCGAAAGGCAAAGGTCCCGAGTTCGAGTCTCGGTCCGGCACACAGTTTTAATCTGCCAGGAAGTTTCATATCAGCGCACACTCCGCTGTAGAGTGAAAATTTCATTCTAGACGATGAAATCAATCATCAAAAACCTTTGTGAGTCATCACTCTTCTGACAGTTCGATGCGGCCCGCCACGAATTCTTCTATTGTGCCAAACTTTTCAACTTGGAGTAGCACTTGTAGCCTACGTCCTCCATTACTTCCTGGGTATATCCCAATCTCTGTATTCCTCTACAGTTTTTACTCTCTACGGCTCCTCGATTATTTGCTGATGTCTTAAAGGATGTCAGACCATCCTGTCTTGTCAGTGTTTCCCACACATTCCGTTCCTCGTCAATTCGGCGGAGAACCTCCTCACTCCCTACCTTATCAGTTTACCTTACTTTCAACACTCTTCTGCAACAACACATGTCAAACGCTTCATTTCACTTCCCAACCAGTTTTCCCAAAGTCCATGGTTCATTTCCGTACGATGTTGTACTGCAAACCTACGTTCTCAGAAATTTCTTCCTTAGGTTAAGGCCTATCTTTGATACTAGTAGATTTCTCTTGGTAAGGAATGTCCTTTCTGCCAGTGCTAGTCTCCTGTTTACGATGTCCCTGATCCGTCTATCACGCGTTATTTTACTTCCAAGGCAGCAGAATATCTTAACTGCATCTACTTCGTCGTCACCATTTCTCGTGTTGATTTTCGCTACTTTCATTTCTGCTACTTCTCATTACTTTCGTCTTTCTCCGATTTGCTCTCAGTCCACATTGTGTACTCAATAATGTCTAATTGAACGTGTAATAAAAATTTTAAAACGGTTAATATGTTCCGTACACATTTCCTATTAACAACCATGTCCCATCTTTTGTAATATTCAGGGGACCATCATAAATCGCTATGACTTCAGTGTAATTGTTGCCTTTCACAAAAGTGTTTTTTTCTGTTGGTATCATTGCGTAATTCTTTCAGTTACCTTCTATACAACACTATACAATACTGCAGCAGTTCTTTCTATGTAAGGTTTCACCGAGATATTGCTTGTCAATGACACATCATGGGAAAGTTACTCTCGTCCTCAAATTTTGCACACCAGCGTAATAAGACATCACGATAATAGTGGAGGAAACTGAATTCATTCAGAATAATGCAGAAAATACGCAAAGGACAGAACACATGCACTCATTTTATCCGAAAGGGCGTTGCGACATTATCTCCTAACTACATTATAAAAGAGTGCGTAGTTAATACTCGACTATAGTGTGGTAAACAAGTTCACCGTGGGAAGAGGTTGTTACACAGGTTCCGGAAACCAAGACGGTTCACCAAAAGGAATAAACGATTAGATACACTGCCGGAAAAAAAATTAGCATACCCTTTTACAAGTTCTCAGTTCACTCAAGATTTATTATCGCAATAGTGCATGTGGGGTACATGAAATGATTACATCTACACATCAATATCTACATCTACATCTACATGGATACTCTGCAAATCACATTTAAATGCCTGGCAGAGGGTTCATCGAACCACCTTCACAATTCTCTATTATCCCAATCTCGTATAGCTCACGGGAAGAATGAACACCTATATCTTTCCGTACAAGCTCTGATTTCCCTTATTTTATCTTTGTGATCGTTCCTCCCTATGTAAGCCGGTGTCAACAAAATATTTTCGCATTCGGAGGAGAAAGTTGATGATTGGAATTTTGTGAGAAGATTACATCGCAACGAAAAACGCCTTTCTTTTAATGATGTCCATCCCAAATCCTGTATCATTTCTGTGACTTTTCGTTATTTAAGGTAAACTGCCACTTTTCGCACCATTCCGATATTTCTTCTAAATCGTTTTGCAGTTTGTTTTGATCTTCTGATGACTTTATTAGTCGATAAACGACAGCGTCATCTGCAAGCAACTGAAGACGGCTCCTCAAATTGTCTCCCAAATCGTTTATATAGATAAAGAACAGCAAAGGGCCTATATCACTACCTTGGGGAACGCCAGAAATCACTTCTGTTTTACTCGATGACTTTCCGTCAATTACAACGAACTGTGACCTCTCTGACAGGAAATCACAAATCCAGTCGCATAACTGAGACGATATTCCATAAGCACGCAATTTCACTACGAGCCGCTTGTGTGGTACAGTGTCAAAAGCCTTCCGGAAATCCAAGAATACGGAACCGATCTAAAATCCCTTGTCAATAGCACTCAGCACTTCATGTTAATAAAGAGCTAGTTGTGTTTCACAGGAACGATGTTTTCTAAACCCATGTTGACTGTGTGTCAATAGACCGTTTTCTTCGAGGTAATTCATTACGTTCGAACACAATATGTTCTAAAATCCTGCTGCATATCGACTTTAACGATATGGGCCTGTAATTTACTCCTACTACCTTTCTTGAATATTGGTGTGACCTCTGCAGCTTTCCAGTCTTTGGGTACGGATCTTTCGTCTAACGAACGGTTGTATATGATCTAATGCACAATCGGTTCTGAGATACAGATATCAATCCATGCTGGAACATCCATATTTGTACGTAGTGTTGCCTCCACGGGTGGCAACGCAGCCGCTGAATCTGGCATGCAGTTGATCGTACAGATAGCGTGTACTGTCCTAGGATACGTTATGCCACGCCTGTTCGACCTGTTTACGTAGTTCTGTAAGAGTTGTCGGCTGAGTAGTGGTACGAGTCGCTTCTCGTTCCATCATATCCCACACGTGCTCGATTGGGGACAAATCCGGAGATCGTACTGGCCAGGGGACTTGCTTCACGTGTTGCAGAGCACAGACAGTGTGTGGGCGAGCATTATCCTGTTGGAACAACACATCGCCTTCCTGTTGCAAGAACGGCAAGAGAACGGGTCTAACAACATTCTCCAGGTAGCGAGCGCTGGTTGGGGTCCCCTCCAGAAACGCCAAAGGAGAACAAATGTTTTAGCTGATCGCACCCCAGACTAGAAGGCCTGGGGTGGGGCCACTGTGTCTTGGACGAACATACTCTACAGACAGCGCTCGCCAGGTCTACGTCGTGGCGCGCAGGCAGAATCTGGTTTCTTCGCTGAAGACCACGCTGCGCCTTTCCATCTTTCAAGCGATTCTCTGGCAGCACCAGTCAAGGTCGATGCTGTGTCGTCAGCGGAAAAAAGGCTATAGCTGTGCGTGGCTGTAGCTCCACTGCTAATAACAGGTTCGCAACAGTTCGTGTTGACACTGCTGGGTTCACAAGCCCTCTTCACTATGCTATGGTAGCTGTGCGATCTGCCACTGCTGCCCTTACAATACGACGATGCTGGAGGGCGTCTGTGCTGCGTATATGTCCAGAACCTCGTCTACTAGTGTGAGAATGTATGCGTGACTACTGATGCCAGCATAGTCGCACAACTGAGGCAGCATCTCCAAGTTGTGTGACAGTCCTCCGAAAGGATCACATCTCCTCTGAGTTGGCTGTAGGAAGTGCGTGTCCGTGGCGTGGTTATCTGTCTCCTTCACACGTTTGCACCACACTGGGCCTTTTGGCTGTGGGCGTTCCCTATTAGAGGCAAGACACAGATGGGGCTCTAATAGCCATGCCACTGCACTACCCGACGAGGCCCACGAGGAAAACAGGCCGTGGACCTTACGTCACAGCACGTTACATTGCAGGCCTTTAAGATGCCAGAAGCCGTCTCCGGCTGAGAGCGAGTAACTATTGCAGATGATCATAGAATGAATGCTTTCACGGCAGGTGTTGTCATCGCTTAAGACTTCCGGGCTGAGATGCCGTGGTCCATACATAAAACTCTCCCCTGACGTTTCGCGTGCGACTGCGGAAGGCATCCTCCGAGGACAAGCGGCGAACTGCAACGAGATCGCGAGTGAGCGCCGTATACTATAAGGGGTAGCATTCATCTCACTCTAGGTGAGGAGAGCCCTACGTCGTAGTGACGTAGGCACGCGTCATCATGAGTTTCACGAGTTGTCCTATCGACTGTTGTGTGCATTCTGTATATATCGACTGTTGTGTGCGTCTTGAATCTGCATTGTTATTTGTTTATGTGCTTTCATTGTCCTATTGTCCGGTGTAGCTAGCGTGTACGTCGTTCTGAACATGGGCATTAACGGAGATGAGAACTTTCGAGCAGATCCATGAAGGTAGTCTGAAAGATTTCACTATCTTTCTTGGTTGATTTACAACACGAAGGCAAAATTAAATGGAACTAGATGGTTTAATGTTTCTAGCAACATTCGGAACTATCTTCAGAACCACTTCAATTTCTCAGTTTAACGTTTCTGTCCACATGAATTATGTACAATTCATGGAATTTTATAAAAATACGAAACACTTTAATTTCTTCCTATTTCACGTTTTTATCCACATGGTTTGTTCAATATTAATCGGATTGAAAACATGACTAGACACTTTTTCAACTTTCGTTATGGTTATGATTCCTTCATTCAGATATTCGTAACGTTCACGAAACACACAATAACATCCCACATTCTTTGGATTGCAGCTTAATAATTAATTACTTCACTTTTCTGTCCACACGATTTGTGCACTACTCATCGGATTTTAAAAGAATGACAAGCTTTTTTTTTTATTTCGTTATGGCTCCTTCGCTCAGACATTAATCATGTTCATGAAATACACAATAACATCGCAAATTGTTGGGATTACATTTAAAAATTCATTCATCTGGGATGAGCATGTCACACAACTCTTGCCACTTCGGTTGTACACATGTATTCACACTTATCTTTGACGTTATCGGTACAGCTGCAAAGATCGGTATACGTACTCATTTAGTCGATTTAGGTTATTTACGTCACGATGGCGTAGCGTTACGTCATTATGACTTAGGGTTCTCCTGACCTAGCGTGAGATGAATGCCACACTACTATAAGCCATCCAGAGTGCGCCGCTGTCAATCACGTGACGTCGGCTGTGCTACAATCTCTGATATTGCCAACTTTCTAAATTGAAATTAATCGATTGTCACGCTGTTGCTGCAATCTTGTCATCCATATCTTATCCAGCTTAATGCCTTCATCTTTTCTGTTAAAATTATTGCAGTGTTTGGCAATCTCATTAACCTCTCTGTACATTCGCGCATAATAATGCGACGTCTTTGCTATGGCGCATAGCAAAGTTTATAGCACAGCCGACGTCACGTGATTGACAGCGGCGCACTCTGGATGGCTTATACACTCCTGGAAATTGAAATAAGAACACCATGAATTCATTGTCCCAGGAAGGGGAAACTTTATTGACACATTCCTGGGGTCAGATACATCACATGATCACACTGACAGAACCACAGGCACATAGACACAGGCAACAGAGCATGCACAATGTCGGCACTAGTACAGTGTATATCCACCTTTCGCAGCAATGCAGGCTGCTATTCTCCCATGGAGACGATCGTAGAGATGCTGGATGTAGTCCTGTGGAACGGCTTGCCATGCCATTTCCACCTGGCGCCTCAGTTGGACCAGCGTTCGTGCTGGACGTGCAGACCGCGTGAGACGACGCTTCATCCAGTCCCAAACATGTTCAATGGGGGACAGATCCGGAGATCTTGCTGGCCAGGGTAGTTGACTTACACCTTCTAGAGCACGTTGGGTGGCACGGGATACATGTGGACGTGCATTGTCCTGTTGGAACAGCAAGTTCCCTTGCCGGTCTAGGAATGGTAGAACGATGGGTTCGATGACGGTTTGGATGTACCGTGCACTATTCAGTGTCCCCTCGACGATCACCAGTGGTGTACGGCCAGTGCAGGAGATCGCTCCCCACACCATGATGCCGGGTGTTGGCCCTGTGTGCCTCGGTCGTATGCAGTCCTGATTGTGGCGCTCACCTGCACGGCGCCAAACATGCATACGACCATCATTGGCACCAAGGCAGAAGCGACTCTCATCGCTGAAGACGACACGTCTCCATTCGTCCCTCCATTCACGCCTGTCGCGACACCACTGGAGGCGGGCTGCACGATGTTGGGGCGTGAGCGGAAGACGGCCTAACGGTGTGCGGGACCGTAGCCCAGCTTCATGGAGACGGTTGCGAATGGTCCTCGCCGATACCCCAGGAGCAACAGTGTCCCTAATTTGCTGGGAAGTGGCGGTGCGATCCCCTACGGCACTGCTTAGGATCCTACGGTCTTGGCGTGGATCCGTGCGTCGCTGCGGTTCGGTCCCAGGTCGACGGGCACGTGCACCTTCCGCCGACCACTGGCGACAACATCGATGTACTGTGGAGACCTCACGCCCCACGTGTTGAGCAATTCGGCGGTACGTCCACCCGGCCTCCCGCATGCCCACTATACGCCCTCGCTCAAAGTCCGGCAACTGCACATACGGTTCACGTCCACGCTGTCACGGCATGCTACCAGTGTTAAAGACTGCGATGGAGCTCCGTATGCCACGGCAAACTGGCTGACACTGACGGCGGCGGTGCACAAATGCTGCGCAGCTAGCGCCATTCGACGGCCAACACCGCGGTTCCTGGTGTGTCCGCTGTGCCGTGCGTGTGATCATTGCTTGTACAGCCCTCTCGCAGTGTCCGGAGCAAGTATGGTGGGTCTGACACACCGGTGTCAATGTGTTCTTTTTTCCATTTCCAGGAGTGTATATACGGAGCTCACTCGCGCTCTCGTTGCAGTTCGCCGCTTATCCTCGCAGGATGCCTTCCGCAGTCGCAGGCAAAACGTCAGGGGAGAGTTATATGTATGGACCACGTCATCTCAGCCCGGAAGTGTTAAGTGATGATAATGCAGAGGAATTTAATAGTTCTTGACTTCGTGTTTAAATGCAGGCAAGTTCTCTATAGCACACGACGAACGTAAGACCTTTAGTGGGTACTTTTCCGATTAGATATTGATTTCCCGTGGGTCCTGCACGGAGCCCAACGTTCGTGAAGTGCGACGGTCAAGCCGAGTAGTATAACGTGACAAGTTCGTTGCAGGGCCCGTATATCACGTTGGCCCCAGCTATGTGTTGGCGGACGGTGTTAATCGATACATGTAGTATCCCTCATGTGGGATACTACATGTCCTCTTTCCGGGTTTACTATTTTTTCCGGCAGTGTATATGGAGATGCGGTTTTTCGCTAAGTTCCAGAGGACTATTATCTGATGTACACAAGGAATTAAAATATCAGTTATTACAGCTATTTTCATTTACCAAGAAGAGATTTGTACTTTTATTCTGTGCCCTTGGAAAGAGCACTCGGCGAGAGCCATCAATTACATAAAAAGTGAGAAACCTGTTCAAACAGTAGCAAGGTAAGAGCGCCGCAAACCACTTTCCTGCCGTCATGACAAAGGGTCCCCAAACGTCTGCATTACTGGACCAAATAAAAATAAACTCGCAACTCAGGCACCGATCGCGTGTTTCCTACTGTGACTATCAAATCATGATCTCAAAATGTTTGATACATGCTATAAAGTTCTTCTGGACGGACAATACTGCGCATTGAATATCTTCTGGCTTTATCAAATCGCATCTAGATCTACATACATCGATACTGCGTAAGCCCCCTGCAGGTGTGCGGCGGAGGGTACTTCTGGTACCACTAACTGATGCCCCTTCCACTCGCGAATGACGCCTGGGAAGAATGATTGTTGATAAGCTCCCATATTAGCTCTAATCTTTCGAATGTTCTCGTCGTGGTCATTTCGCGAGAGGTATGTGGGCGGAACTAATATGTCGTCCGACTCTTCCTGGAAAGTACTCTCTCAAAATTTCAATAGTAAAGCTTTCTGTAACACACAACGCCTCTCTTGTAGTGTCTGCCACTGGAGTTTGTTAAAGATTTCTGTGGCGCTCTCGCGCCGACTATACGATCGCGGACGAAACGCGCCGCTCTTCGCTGGATCTTCTCTGTCTCTTCTATCAGTGCTACCCGGTAAGGCTCCCGGACTGAAGAACAATATTGAAAAATCGGTCGCACAAGCACTTTGTAATCCACAGGCCTGTATTACACACCATTTCATGTCTTCAAGAGTCGACCGTTTTCCCTTGTAGGCGTCTTCTTAAATTTTCTCCACAGATAAAAGTTCAGAGATGTTATGTCTGACGAAACTGTAAGCCATTTTATGTTTCTCGAGCGACTGATCCAAGTATCTCCCAATGCTCTGTTGCGAAGGTCTTATTTATCTGCGAGGAACTCTGTTTTGCAGGTTTGTGGTGTGGTAGGGGAGGAGGAGGGGTGTCATCAGTGAACCACATGGAATGCTTTACGTTTAATAGAATGTGAAGTGATCTGATAATTGCTCACTAAGGGAGAAAAAGGTTCCAGGTAGACAAATAACAATAAATGCTTGATTAGCAGTAACACGAAAGACTCAATTCTCACTAACCACAAGGGCTGCAGTGTATTCAGGCACAGAAACAGAACAAGACTTGTTAGATCAATAATCAGGAAGCTCTCAAGCTGTTTGGTAACTGTGTAGTCACTGACAGATCTGAAATCAGAGGTTCATGTTGGAATGCTTCCACTATGGACCTAACAGTATCAGTTATATGTCCAGACAGAACACTGTTTGGATATCTGTCAAGAATGCGCAATCGCAGACACGGTGTAAGACCCCTGGATACCGGGGCCTGGCGCTGGAATCCGCAGACACAATATCGCTGACCACTGCTCATAGTGGACTGCTGGGAGCTCGTGAGGGTCCCGAGCTGATTGGTTTCAGGGTGGTACGTCGGCTTCAAAGTGCCTGGCCGCCTCTGTGTGGCAGCGTCCTGTATGCCTCTTAGTGTCACACGGATTGCATGTCACAGCTGCTAAAAAAATTGTTGCAGTTCTCTCATCAGTTACTGTTACTTTTCATTGGCGTATTTTATTCTTAATATTTGCGAAGATACATCGTGAGGGCTTGGCACACTAATGTTCCTGAGTTACGTGTTTGTTTACGTTTACACAGTACGGCTGACTATGTGGGTCGTGTTCTCCTGACGCGCTACAGTGGTTTGCGGCGCCGTTATTTTGTGACTACAATGCCTGACAAAGACGTGAAGAACCCAGAAGAAGAATAGGAAACGAAGTGAACCTTCACAGGTTGAGAGCGTATGTGGTGTTACGAGGGCAGTTCAATAAGTAATGCAACACATTTTTTTTCTCGGCCAATTTTGATTGAAAAAACCGGAAATTTCTTGTGGAATATTTTCAAACATTCCCGCTTCGTCTCGTATAGTTTCATTGACTTCCGACAGGTGGCAGTGCTGTACGGAGCTGTTAAAATGGCGTCTGTAACGGATGTGCGTTGCAAACAACGGGCAGTGATCGAGTTTCTTTTGGCGGAAAACCAGGGCATCTCAGATATTCATAGGCGCTTGCAGAATGTCCACGGTGATCTGGCAATGGACAAAAGCACGGTGAGTCGTTGGGCAAAGCGTGTGTCATCATCGCCGCAAGGTCAAGCAAGACTGTCTGATCTCCCGCGTGCGGGCCGGCCGTGCACAGCTGTGACTCCTGCAATGGCGGAGCGTGCGAACACACTCGTACGAGATGATCGACGGATCACCATCAAACAACTCAGTGCTCAACTTGACATCTCTGTTGGTAGTGCTGTCACAATTGTTCACCAGTTGGGATATTCAAAGGTCTGTTCCCGCTGGGTCCCTCGTTGTCTAACCGAACACCATAAAGAGCAAAGGAGAACCATCTGTGCGGAATTCCTTGCTCGTCATGTGGCTGAGGGTGACAATTTCTTGTCAAAGATTGTTACAGGCGATGAAACATGGGTTCATCACTTCGAACCTGAAACAAAACGGCAATCAATGGAGTGGCGCCACACCCACTCCCCTACCAAGAAAAAGTTTAAAGCCATACCCTCAGCCGGTAAAGTCATGGTTACAGTCTTCTGGGACGCTGAAGGGGTTATTCTGTTCGATGTCCTTCCCCATGGTCAAACGATCAACTCTGAAGTGTATTGTGCTACTCTTCAGAAATTGAAGAAACGACTTCAGCTTGTTCGTAGGCACAAAAATCTGAACGAACTTCTCCTTCTTCATGACAACGCAAGACCTCACACAAGTCTTCGCACCCGAGAGGAGCTCACAAAACTTCAGTGGACTGTTCTTCCTCATGCACCCTACAGCCCCGATCTCGCACCGTCGGATTTCCATATGTTTGGCCCAATGAAGGACGCAATCCGTGGGAGGCACTACGCGGATGATGAAGAAGTTATTGATGCAGTACGACGTTGGCTCCGACATCGACCAGTGGAATGGTACCGTGCAGGCATACAGGCCCTCATTTCAAGGTGGCGTAAGGCCGTAGCATTGAATGGAGATTACGTTGAAAAATAGTGTTGTGTAGCTAAAAGATTGGGGAATAACCTGGTGTATTTCAATGCTGAATAAAACATCCCCGGTTTCAGAAAAAAAAAATGTGTTGCATTACTTATTGAACTGCCCTCGTACTTTAGTGATTATTATGAGCCCACATATTAGTATGACATTGCATCCCCCCACCTCCCCCCCCCCCCCCTTGCATGCACTGATTCGGTTCAGATGGGTGCCATAAAGCCTTTGTATACCTTCCTGAACCAAGCTGGCTTACAAGTGTTGTAATTAGTCTTTCATATCCCAGATAAGAATGAAAGACTAATTACAACACTTGTAAGCCAGCTTGGTTCAGGAAGGTATACAAAGGCTTTCATATCCCAGATAACCCCCCCCCCCCCCCCCATGAACCATGGACCTTGCCGTTGGTGGGGAGGCTTGCGTGCCTCAGCGATACAGATAGCCGTACCGTAGGTGCAACCACAACGGAGGGGTATCTGTTGAGAGGCCAGACAAACGTGTGGTTCCTGAAGAGGGGCAGCAGCCTTTTCAGTATTTGCAAGGGCAACAGTCTGGATGATCGACTGATCTGGCCTTGTAACAATAACCAAAACGGCCTTGCTGTGCTGGTACTGCGAACGGCTGAAAGCAAGGGGAAACTACAGCCGTAATTTTTCCCGAGGGCATGCAGCTTTACTGTATGATTACATGATGATGGCGTCCTCTTGGGTAAAATATTCCGGAGGTAAAATAGTCCCCCATTCGGATCTCTGGGCGGGGACTACTCAAGAGGACGTCGTTATCAGGAGAAAGAAAACTGGCGCTCTACGGATCGGAGCGTGGAATGTCAGATCCCTTAATCGGGCAGGTAGGTTAGAAAATTTAAAAAGGGAAATGGATAGGTTGAAGTTAGATATAGTGGGAATTAGTGAAGTTCGGTGGCAGGAGGAACAAGACTTCTGGTCACGTGACTACAGGGTTATAAACACAAAATCAAATAGGGGTAATGCAGGAGTATGTTTAATAATGAATAGGAAAATAGGAATGTGGGTAAGCTACTACAAACAGCATAGTGAACGCATTATTGTGGCCAAGATAGATACGAAGCCCACACCTACTACAGTAGTACAAGTTTATATGCCAACTAGCTCTGCAGATGACGAAGAAATTGAAGAAATGTATGATGAAATAAAAGAAATTATTCAGATTGTGAAGGGAGACGAAAATTTAATAGTCATGGGTGACTGGAATTCGAGTGTAGGAAAAGGGAGAGAAGGAAACATAGTAGGTGAATATGGATTGGGGGACAGAAATGAAAGAGGAAGCCGCCTGGTAGAATTTTGCACAGAGCACAACATAATCATAGCTAACACTTGGTTTAAGAATCATGAAAGAAGGTTGTATACATGGAAGAACCCTGGAGATACTAAAAGGTATCAGATAGATTATATAATGGTAAGACAGAGATTTAGGAACCAGGTTTTAAATTGTAAGACATTTCCAGGGGCAGATGTGGACTCTGACCACAATCTATTGGTTATGACCTGTAGATTAAAACTGAAGAAACTGCAAAAAGGTGGGAATTTAAGGAGATGGGACCTGGATAAACTAAAAGAACCAGAGGTTGTACAGAGATTCAGGGAGAGCATAAGGGAGCAATTGACAGGAATGGGGGAAATGAATACAGTAGAAGAAGAATGGGTAGCTTTGAGGGATGAAGTAGTGACAGCAGCAGAGGATCAAGTAGGTAAAAAGACGAGGGCTAGTAGAAATCCTTGGGTAACAGAAGAAATATTGAATTTAATTGATGAAAGGAGAAAATATAAAAATGCAGTAAGTGAAACAGGCAAAAAGGAATACAAACGTCTCAAAAATGAGATCGACAGGAAGTGCAAAATGGCTAAGCAGGGATGGCTAGAGGACAAATGTAAGGATGTAGAGGCCTATCTCACTAGGGGTAAGATAGATACCGCCTACAGGAAAATTAGAGAGACCTTTGGAGATAAGAGAACGACTTGTATGAATATCAAGAGCTCAGATGGAAACCCAGTTCTAAGCAAAGAAGGGAAAGCAGAAAGGTGGAAGGAGTATATAGAGGGGCTATACAAGGGCGATGTACTTGAGGACAATATTATGGAAATGGAAGAGGATGTAGATGAAGATGAAATGGGAGATATGATACTGCGTGAAGAGTTTGACAGAGCACTGAAAGACCTGAGTCGAAACAAGGCCCCCGGAGTAGACAATATTCCATTGGAACTACTGACGGCCGTGGGAGAGCCAGTCCTGACAAAACTCTACCATCTGGTGAGCAAGATGTATGAAACAGGCGAAATACCCTCAGACTTCAAGAAGAATATAATAATTCCAATCCCAAAGAAAGCAGGTGTTGGCAGATGTGAAAATTACCGAACTATCAGCTTAATAAGTCACAGCTGCAAAATACTAACACGAATTCTTTACAGACGAATGGAAAAACTAGTAGAAGCCAACCTCGGGGAAGATCAGTTTGGATTCCGTAGAAACACTGGAACACGTGAGGCAATACTGACCTTACGACTTATCTTAGAAGAAAGATTAAGGAAAGGCAAACCTACGTTTCTAGCATTTGTAGACTTAGAGAAAGCTTTTGACAATGTTGACTGGAATACTCTCTTTCAAATTCTAAAGATGGCAGGGGTAAAATACAGGGAGCGAAAGGCTATTTACAATTTGTACAGAAACCAGATGGCAGTTATATGAGTCGAGGGACACGAAAGGGAAGCAGTGGTTGGGAAGGGAGTAAGACAGGGTTGTAGCCTCTCCCCGATGTTGTTCAATCTGTATATTGAGCAAGCAGTAAAGGAAACAAAAGAAAAATTCGGAGTAGGTATTAAAATTCATGGGGAAGAAATAAAAAGTTTGAGGTTCGCCGATGACATTGTAATTCTGTCAGAGACAGCAAAGGACTTGGAAGAGCAGTTGAATGGAATGGACAGTGTCTTGAAAGGAGGATATAAGATGAACATCAACAAAAGCAAAACAAGGATAATGGAATGTAGTCTAATTAAGTCGGGTGATGCTGAGGGAATTAGATTAGGAAATGAGGCACTTAAAGTAGTAAAGGAGTTTTGCTATTTGGGGAGCAAAATAACTGATGATGGTCGAAGTAGAGAGGATATAAAATGTAGGTTGGCAATGGCAAGGAAAGCGTTTCTGAAGAAGAGAAATTTGTTAACATCCAGTATTGATTTAAGTGTCAGGAAGTCATTTCTGAAAGTATTCGTATGGAGTGTAGCCATGTTTGGAAGTGAAACATGGACGATAAATAGTTTGGACAAGAAGAGAATAGAAGCTTTCGAAATGTGGTGCTACAGAAGAATGCTAAAGATTAGATGGGTAGATCACATAACTAATGAGGAAGTATTGAATAGGATTGGGGAGAAGAGAAGTTTGTGGCACAACTTGACCAGAAGAGGGGATCGGTTGGTAGGACATGTTCTGAGGCATCAAGGGATCACCAATTTAGTATTGGAGGGCAGCGTGGAGGGTAAAAATCGTAGAGGGAGACCAAGAGATGAATACACTAAGCAGATTCAGAAGGATGTAGGTTGCAGTAGGTACTGGGAGATGAAAAAGCTTGCACAGGATAGAGTAGCATGGAGAACTGCATCAAACCAGTCTCAGGACTGAAGACCACAACAACAACAACAACAACATCCCAGATAATGGCACTGCGTCAGCGTTGACGTCCAAGCTGGTCCCATACGTGTTCTATGGGGAGGGGGGAGGGGGGGGAGGTATGGGGATTTCTCTGGCCACAGGAGTATATGAAAATCACACAGACCTTTCATGGAGACTTATGACAAGTGTGGGCGAGCATTATCCTGTTGAAATAGGAGTTACGATACTGTCGCGTCAGAGGTAACATATGGCCATGAGAAGCTCATCTGCAGAAACCAGCACGGTTTTAGGAAACAGCGGTCATGCGAGACACAGGTGACCCTCTTTGTGCATGATATACAACAGGCTTTAGATACCGGCTACCAGGTTGGTGCCATATTTCTCGACTTTCTAGGGGCGTTCGACTCAGTTCCGCACTGTCGCTTGTTACAAAAAGTGCGCGTTTACGGTCTGTCCAGTGACATATGCGATTGGATAGAAAGTTTTCTGACAGACAGGGAGCAGTATGTCGTCCTGAACGGGGTAACTTCAACAGAAACAAGAGTAACTTCAGGTGTGCCCCAGGGCAGCGTAATAGGTCCTCTGCTTTTTACGATTTACATAAACGGTCTGGTTGATGGTACTGACAGCGACCTTAGACTGTTTGCCGATGATGCTGTAGTCCACAGGGAAGTAGTATCACACCAAAGTTGTGAACAAATCAATGAGGAATTGCAGAAAATAAATGCGTGGTGTAATTACTGGCAGTTAGCTCTCAATATTAGTAAGTGTAACCTATTGCGTATAACAAGGTGAAAATCCCCATTAATGTATGAGTACAAAATAAATGATCAATCTTTGGAAGCGGTAACATCAGTCAAGTATCTGGGTGCGACTATTCGAAATGATCTCAAATGGAATGATCAGATTACACAAGTAACGGGCAAGGCCAACTCTAGATTGCGGTTTATTGGTAGAATCCTGAAGCGATGTAGTCCTTCAACAAACGAAATAGCTTACAATACGTTAGTTCGTCCAGTCTTAGAGTACTGTTCGTCTGTATGGGACCCTTACCAGTTGGGCCTGATTTAAGAGATTGAGAAGGTCCAAAGAAGAGCGGCAAGATTCGTGACTGGTGCATTTAGCCATCGCAAGAGCGTTACAAATCTCATAGAAAGTTTGAAGTGGAACACACTTGCAGATAGGCGACGCGCTAAACAGAAGGGGCTGCTCACTAAATTCCGAAATCCAATCTTCACCGAGGATGTAGAGTATATATTATTACCACCAACTTACAAATCGCGTAATGATCATCATTCAAAGATAAGGGAAATGAGAGCTCGTACTGAGGCGCACAGACAGTCGTTTTTCCCTCGCGCGATTCATGAGTGGAACAGAGGGGGCGAAATATGACTTTGGCGCGAATTGTGCCCTCCGCCACACACCGCTTGGTGGCTAGCAGAGTATATATGTAGATATAGATGTATGTTGTGCTGTGACAGCAGCCTGGCCACTGTACCAGTTCAGACGCAAGCGTTGCTGTTCTGCTGTTAATAGCAGAGTACACGTGGTATGGTAAGTTCCTAGTCCGGCCACTATAAGTCACTCACCAAGGGTTCGGGATGACACAAAATATTGCATGCAATTGATTACTTGTTCTCGGATGACAAACGCAGTGTAGAAGGGTTTATGGCGCACTTGGTGTACGATACGGCCTACCTCCCTTGTGGCGGTCAGAGTTCGGCGACGGAAACATTGACGACGAGTATGCTTACCTCCACGTTCCCATGCAGTCCAACACTGAGCCATTGTGACATTCAAATACCCCAAAAACCTGGATATTGCGTGGTTCGACCAGCCGAGCACACGGAGCCTCACAGTAAGGGGCCTTTAGAAATCTTATACGTGTTGATGAAGCTCGTTGGTTCAGACGAGTACGCGGCATGTCTGTGCGCTCCCCAGTAATCAGTCACATCTGACGCTGTTCACGCACCTTATATACACTACTGGCCATTAAACTTGCTACACCACGAAGATGACGTGCTACAGAAGCGAAATTTAACCGACAGGAAGAAGATGCTGTGATACGCAAATGATTAGCTTTTCAGAGCATTCACACAAGGTTGGCGCCGATGCCGACACTACAACGTGCTGACAAGAGGAAAGTTTCCAACCGATTTCTCATACACAAACAGGAGTTGACCGGCGTAGCCTGGTGAAGCGTTGTTGTGATGCCACGTGTAAGGAGCAGAAATGCGTACCATCACGTTTCAGACTTTGATAAAGGTCGGATTGTAGCCTATCGCGATTGCGGTTTATCGTATCGCGACATTGCCGTTCGCGTTGGTCGAGATCCAATGACTGTTAGCAGAATATGGAGTCGGTGTGTTCAGGAGGGTAATACGGAGCGCCTTGCTGGATCTCAAAGGCCTCGTATCACTAGCAGTCGAGATGACAGGTAACTTATCCGCATGGCTGTAACGGATCGTGCAGCCACGTCTCGATCCCCGATTCAACAGACGGGGACGTTTGAAAGACAACGACCATCTGCACGAACAGTTTGACGTTTGCAGCAGCATGGACTATCAGCTCGGAGACCATGGCTGCGGTTACCCCTGACGCTGCAGCACGGATAGGAGCGCCTGCGATGCTATACTCAACGACGAACCTGGTGCACGAATGGTAAATCGTCATTTTTACGGATGAATCCAGGTTCTGTTTGCAGCATCATGATGGTCGTATCCGTGTTTGGTGACATCGCGGTGAACGCTCATTGGAAGCGTGTACTTGTCATCGCCATACTGGCGTATCACCCGGCCTGATGGTATGGGATGCCATTGGTTACACGTCTCGGTCACCTCTCCTTCGGATTGACGGCACTTTGAACAGTGGACGTTACATTTTAGATGTGTTACGACCCGTGGCTCTAACCTTCATTCGGTCCCTGCGAAACCCTACATTTCAGCAGGATAATGCACGGCCGCATGTTGCAGGTCCTGTACGGGTCTTTCTGGATACAGAAAATGTTCGACTGCTGCCCTGGCCAGCACATTATCCAGATCTCTCGCCAATTGAAAACTGAAAACGTCTGGTCAATGGTGGCCGAGCAACTCGTCACAATACGCCAGTCACTACTCTTGATGAACTGTGGTATCGTGTTGAAGCTGGATGGACAGCTGTACCTTTACACGTCATCCAAGCTCTGTTCGACTCAATGCCCAGGCGTATGAAGGCCGTTTTTACGGCTCGTGGTGGTTTTTCTGGGTACTGATTTCTCAGGATCTATGCACCCAAATAGCGTGAAAATGTAATTACATGTCAGTTCTAGTATAATATATTTGTCCAATGAATATCCGTTTATGATCTGCATTTCTTCTTGGTGTAGTAATTTTAATGGCCAGAAGTGTACCATACAAGCCCTGGTAGCAACACTAAACACGAAAACACTTATGCCGTTCTACCCGACGCAGAGAATTGTAGCTCTAATCTTAGATACACTGATCAGCCACAACATAATTGACCACCAACCTAACAGCCAGCGTGTCCGCATTTCGCACGAATATCAGCATCGACGCGTCGTGCCATCGAAGCAATGAGGCCTCGGTAGATCGCTGTAGGGAATCGTCACCGCATCTGCACACACAAGTCACCTAATTCCCATAAATTCCGGAGAGAGGAACGATAAACGTTTTCGCCACGTTCTATCACATCCCAGATCTGTTCGATCGGGTTCAGATCCGGCGACCTGGGAGGCCAGCACGTCAACTGGAACGCGCCACTGTGTGCCTCTAACCAGTCCATCACACTCCTGGCCATGTCACGTGGGGCATCATCTTGTTGAAAAATACCACTGCCGTCGGGAAACATTATCGTCATGAAAGAGCGTATGGGGTCTCCAACCAGTGGACTATACTTCTTGGCCGTCACCAGCTCCATGATACCCATGTATGCCTACTTGAGTGTTTCCCAGAGCATAACGTAGCCGCCACCAGCTTGTCTCCGTCGCGCACTACAGGTGTCAAGGAGCTGTTCCCCTGGAAGATGACGGATTCACGCCCTCCCATCAGCATGACGAAGAAGGTATTTGGATTCATCAGATCATGCTACCCTCTGTCACTGCACCAGCGTCCAGTGCCGGCGGTCACGTGCCCATTTCAGTCGTGGTTGCCGATGTCGTGGCACATGTATGGGCTGCGGAGGCCCGTCGTTAGGAGTGTTCCGTGCACTGTCTGTCCAGACACCCTTGTTGAGAATTCTTCCGGGTTGTATGGCCCTGGTCCATGGAACTCTTCAATCCCTGACGTTTCGTCCAAAGCTACGTTGGACATCTTCGGAGGTGCTCCTGGTTGTGCTGAGTCTTGCCGACTCACGAGCAGGACGTCGAAGAGCGGCCTAAATATCGTGGAAAGTGGGCGTTGTCTGGATTTCACGTGATAGCAGAGATAAACCTTGTCAAAGATAAAAAATTTTAACTATCGATCATAGTATGTCAAAGATAAAAACTCCTCATAGATTCTGTGGCGCCACAGTCCATATATCACTGAGTTTCATGGCTTCTTCTTTTCTGTTGAAATTATCCCTATCTTTATATATTTCGAACGCTTCTCTATACAGGGTGGTCCCGAATTCATGGTACAAACTTTAATGGTAGGTGCAGGACATTGTAACAAGGATATATTGTATAGGAATGTATAGTCCCAGGTGACGCGGTGAGGCGTAAACAGGGGAAATAACGGCCGAAAGGAAAACGAAAGATTTTATTGAAATCGTTGTTGACAAGTGTCATGTTTACAGTAAGTGTTCAAAATTGCGTCCACCATGAGCGATACATGCTTGACAGCGTCGGTGCAGCGATTGGCGTACACGTTCAAAGATGCCTGGTATTTCACGCACACCTGCAGCAGCTACAGATATGCGAGCAACGAGATCCTCATCTGAGTCAACTGGAGTCTCATAAACAAGACTCTTAAGATGTCCCCATAAAAAGTAATCGAGGCAAGAGAAATCAGGAGATCGGGGTGGCCAAGGGACTGGTCCACCACGCCCAATCCATCTAGCACCAAACGTGGCATTCAGGTAATTCCGTACAGCAGTGCTGAAGTGTGCTGGCGCTCCATCGTGCTGAAACCACATGCGGTTACGAATGGCGAGCGGAACATCTTGCAGCAGTTCTGGTAACACTTCTTGCAGAAAAATAAGATAGCTTTCGCCACAGAGTCGCGTGGGTAGTAAGTATGGCCCAATCAAAAAGTCGTTCACAATACCAGCCCACACATTAATACCGAAACGTTGTTGATACGCATGTGGACGCGTTGCATGTGGATTATCTGTTGCCCACACATGGGAATTGTGCGCATTAAAGACACCCTCGCGTGAAAATGTCGCTTCATCTGTAAATAGCACATGACCTACGAAATCCGGCTGCAACGCACATTGCTGCAACAACCACTGGCAGAAGTTCACGCGAAGAGGATAATCTGCCGGATTCAATGCTTGTACTTTTTGAAAATGGAAGGGGTGTAAGCGATTTTCATTTAACACTCTGCATACAGTCTGATGACTCACATGTACGTCACGCGCAACAGTTCTTGTGCTTGACTCGGGTCTATCAGCCACTATGTTCAAGATGCGTTCTTCCAGTCTTGGAGTGCGTACAGCTCTTAATCGACCAGCGTCATGTCTGTTGACGTCGAACGTACCTGTTTCACAAAGTTGACGATGTAACCGTTGAAAAATTCTATGATCCGGCATTCGTCGACTAGGATACTCCGCGCGATACATTCGTAACGCAGCTCTGGCGTTACCATTTGCACGGCCGTACATGTAATGCATGTCTGCTTTTTCTGCATATGTAAAGTCACCCATCGTCTACGGCAGCACAATTGTGAATGGCGCTTGTCCCTACTGCGATACATCATGTTCATCTACTGCCCTCTACCGGCAGTGACACCAACCGATCACTCCATTTCTCTTTCCCCTGTTTACGCCTCACCGCGTCACCTGCGACTATACATTCCTATAAAATAAATCCTTGTTACAATGTCCTGTATCTACCATTAAAGTTTGTACCATGAATTCGGGACCACCCTGTATAGCCGTGAATAATAGTTCGTCATAGTGCATAAAACTTCAGTTTCCGAAAATTTCACTACGTTATCACCTGATTGAAGAGAATGTTCCGCCACGGCATATTTGTCTGTTTTCCGTAGTCGGCAAAGGCATTTATGTTCCTTCAACCGTGTATTCACACTTTTCTGTGTAGTTCCAATGTAGACCTTGCCACACGTACACGGAATCTAATATACACCACACGGCTATATAAAGAAGCCATCGAAATATATGAACATGGGGATAATTTTAACAGAAAAGAAGAAGCCATGGAATGTGGCGCTACAGAATCTTTGACGTACTATGATCGATAGTAAAAAATTTTTTTATCTTTGACAAGGTTTATGACGTATAGCTGTATCACGTGAAATCCAGACCACGCCCACTTTCCACGGAATTTAGGCCGCTCTTCGACGTCCGACTCGTCAGTCCGCAAGACTCAGCACAGCCCTGAGCACCTCCGAAGATGGCCAGCGTAGCCTTGGACGAAACGTCAGGGATTGAAGAGTTCTATGGGCAACGACCATACAACCCGGAAGAATTGTCAGCAGCTGAAACATCCGGTCACGAAAGCCTTCATTGTATGATTAGACACACTTGTACTCTGCCAGCATTAAAGTCTGATGTTAGTTCCACCACAGTCCTCCGCCTGTCCTGTTTTACCAGTCTTCCAAGCCTACGACATCCGACATCTGTAACGAAGGGTGGCCGCCCAATCCCACGATGTCTGGATGTGGTTTCACCTTGGTTTCGCCATCTGTTGAAGAGACTCACCACAGCAGTCTCCGAACACCCGACAAGGCGAACAGTTTCCAAAATGCTCCTGCTCTGGCCATCAGAATCTGCCCTCGGTCAAACAAACTTAGATCTCGCGCCTTCCACATTCTACACGTGGACAACACGATCACCGATACTACATGCACCGTGTGTGTGTCTGACTAGCAGTCATTCCTCGCCAGTTGACGCTGCCATCCCTTGGACGGGTGGATAGTAGGTCGATGGTCATAACGTTCTGGCTAAGTGTATACTGCCAACAGTGCGTTCGTGTACGAAGTTACTTTGACATTGTAATCTCCCATCAGTTAAATTATTTTCGTAACCTTGCAATAAATGGGTGACTAACCTCTCAATAAAATTGTGACTCATATAAATTCATGGAGTAGAAATAAAAACTTTGAGGTTCGCCGATGACATTGTAATTCTGTCAGAGACAGCAAAGGACTTTGAAGAGCAGTTGAATGGAATGGACAGTGTCTTGAAAGGAGGATATAAGATGAACATCAACAAAAGCAAAACAAGGATAATGGAATGTAGTCTAATTAAGTCGGGTGATGCTGAGCGAATTAGATTAGGAAATGAGGCACTTAAAGTAGTAAAGGAGTATTGCTATTTGGGGAGCAAAATAACTGATGATGGTCGAAGTAGAGAGGATATAAAATGTAGGCTGGCAATGGCAAGGAAAGCGTTTCTGAAGAAGAGAAATTTGTTAACATCCAGTATGGATTTAAGTGTCAGGAAGTCATTTCTGAAAGTATTCGTATGGAGTGTAGCCATGTATGGAAGTGAAACATGGACGATAAATAGTTTGGACAAGAAGAGAATAGAAGCTTTCGAAATGTGGTGCTACAGAAGAATGCTGAAGATTAGATGGGTAGATCACATAACTAATGAGGAAGTATTGAATAGGATTGGGGAGAAGAGAAGTTTGTGGCACAACTTGACCAGAAGAAGGGATCGGTTGGTAGGACATGTTCTGAGGCATCAAGGGATCACCAATTTAGTATTGGAGGGGAGCGTGGAGGGTAAAAATCGTAGAGGGAGACCAAGAGATGAATACACTAAGCAGATTCAGAAGGATGTAGGTTGCAGTAGGTACTGGGAGATGAAAAAGCTTGCACAGGATAGAGTAGCATGGAGAGCTGCATCAAACCAGTCTCAGGACTGAAGACTACAACAACAACAATATAACCTTTCAATAATGAACTGACTCTGAATCTAAACTGGTAAATGTGGACGTCAGCAATGCTGCGTCATGGCCCTGAAAAGCCATTGTGATTATACTGAAAATTCTTACCTCAATTATGTCGTGAGATAACGCGTATATATCTGCTCCTATAGGAAATTTTTCTGGCACAGCCCAGTGCAATGCTGGCTACTAGATTTGTCATGTATAAAAAGAAACAACTGATATTTCTTTACGATAATCGGGATGACAGTGGATAGGAAAAATTAGTAAAATCTTTAAATTCAGATGAATGATTATCAAAAGTTATTTTTACAAGAAAGATTATTATTAAAAGATTTTTAAAAACATTTGCATGGGACTTGATATAACAATAGTACATAATCAGTTGTTACAAATTACATATCCTCGCAGCTATAGATCATAATTTCTGCTTTTACCTTATACTACTTCGCTCAGGCACTGCCATCGTTCTCCACGACCGGCCTTGGTAATTCCGTACGGAACACAAGTGCTCTCTGTGAGCTATACAACTAAACAGCTGCTCTCTAAGAGCGACCTGACCCAGCCGCCCGACTGCGAGCTACTGCTCCTACTGCTTCCGACACTGGTCTCTGGTCTGCGATTCTTTTGTAGCTAACATATCGCAGGCAGTGCGTGAGCAATCCATTGAAGTTACATCTGCTCGAGTGCGCTAGCAATAAATTCCTTACTCATGGATCTCTTACAAATATATTCCTTAGTCATGGACCTCTTACAACATCCTGCCATGTCTTCAGGGTGTTTCACTTGTTTTGTCACGTTACTTTCTTGTGTTATGTCGTTTCATCCGTCATCGAAGGCTCATTATAATATCACAGAAAAAGTAAATCGTCAAATTAAGAAAAATGTCGTGTCATAATTCGGCATGTATAAACTTCTTTGGACGTGCAGTCTTATGTTGGACGTTACCAGATATCCAATCTGTTCAGGGGGCAGCAGGTTTCAGATTACACTACTGGCAGCCTCTATGGCGCAATGTTTCTTGCCACTCTTTGATGTATTGTAGGCCCTTGCTTTGAGTTCAGAGGTGTGGGGGGTCACTGAAATCGTGGGCAAGCAAGTGCCTGTAGCGCGTTGCGCTCTTTGGCTGGAGGTGCACGTATTCACTTCTTTGGAGGTGATGGTACAGTTAGTTGTTGTAGTCTTAAGGTGGAAGACAGATTCATTGCGGCTCTTCACGATAGTCTATCTTTGTCATGTCTTTTCCTCTCTGCACACCTTTTGCTATCTGTATTCACTTACATCTGATTACTGTAAGCAAGTAACAGTTTCTATAATTTTATCACCTCATATTCTCCTCCAATGCCGATTTATAGTATCCATTGATACCTTAGTATGTGTCCTGTCAACCTATACCTTCTTTTAGTTAAGCTGTGCCTCCAAGTTCTTTTCTCCCTGATTGGATTCACCATTTCTTCATTGGTTTTCCAATCTATCCAACACATCTTGAGCCTTATTCTGCTAGAGCTCATTTCAAAAACTTATATTATTCTCTTATCAGCACTGTTTTTCGTCATCGTTTTCACTTTAATATATCGCTACACTCTGGACTGTACTTTCCGAAAAGTCTTCTTAATATTTAAAATCGAATTTAATATTTTTCTCTTTTTCAGAAACACTTTCTTACTATTGACAGTTTCCGTGTGATATGCTCTTTACTCCCGTCGTTTTCAGTTATTTTGCTGGCCAAGAAGCAAAACTCTTAAACTACTTTTAGTGTCTCATTTCCTAACCTAATTTTCTGAGCATCACTTGAATTAATCCTACTGTATTAATGTTGTAGTACAGTTTTAAAACAATAACTTAAAACCTTTGTAATTCTTGACTATATGTCGGGATCTACTGAAATGAAAGTGCCACCAACAGAATGCATGTTACTGGCTCTCCCGAGATCTTTCTGCACCCACCGCATGACTTCACATCCGCCAGCAACATAGGGTTCGTTCATTGACCTACTGCAACGTAAAATATAGAGCCTGTCCTAAAACGTGCTTCACAACTTCAATGTCACATACCTCGACTAGAGAAAAAAGTAAAGTTTTTCTGATGCACCAACTCAAAAAAAGTTTTTTCTGGTTTTTAATCAAATTGTAATGCGCTCCCCTTGTGGCATGTACTGTAACTGGTCGATATTTATCTGAAAATTCAGTGTGCCTCAGGAATTGTTCATCCGTATCCTCAAGTGAAATAATGTCCTGAGTAAATGCAGCACATTTTGGCTTGTCATAACAGTTGCTCTCTGTATGGAGCATATGAGTGACTTACAGTTCTTCTGATGTCTTGCTAAAGGACTTCTGTAGTGAACGCTGGAAAACCTGCCTGGCTCTCTCCGTGGCACTTCTCCTTGGCCTCCCTACACGGTGCTTCAAATTGACACTCCCCGTTTCCATGAAGTTCCTGTACTATTTTCTAGTGTATGACGGAGAGAATGGTGGTTTCCCGTATCGCATGCCTCGATTCATTTACGGTGCTCCTTCCACATTGTGACAACGAGGAAAGAACTTTTTATTAATGTTGCTCTTGCCACCTGGAAAAACAAAATATTTATTCATTTCCTTACATAAGAAAACAAGTTTCTTGAGATAGTGCTTGCGGGCTTTCAAAATAAAATGATGAAAATATGTTGGTGGCGCTCAACTACGCACCCTCCGACTCAACGTTGCAATATTAAAAGTTTTGGCTGGTTTCGTTGTCTAGGGGCTGGGATACGTAGTTGCCGAATTACAGGCCAAATACTGCTGACTCTACAGTATACGATAAGAATAGACGTATGAATCGAATGGTCGAATGTTTCCATCACTCGGCAATTGCGAATTAAATTGCGAATTATGAATGTAACACATAAATTTATAAATGAAAGATTGCAATTAAATAAAATCTGCAGATACTGTCTTAACGACTTTAAATGATGAGTACGATAGTAGAAGTACTTTTGAGAATGCGGTATATTTCTGCAAAACACTTATTGGTGTCGATGGTCCAGCAATTAAATAAAATATAAGTTGAATAACAGGGAAATAATAGATCCCTACAGCACGTAATTACTTATGAACAAGAACATAGCTCGCGAGATATTCACTTCTAAACACACACTACGCCTTCACTGTAGAAGCCACGGAAATCTCACAAGTGCACTAGTCGGCACTCCGAAGTATTTCTATGTGCCGCGACCACGCGCAAACCGCTCCACTCTCTCCAAGTCCCTCTCGCGACGGTGCGTCCGCCGCGCCGTCGCGTCCAGCACTTTCCGTGTCCTCTCCCGTACCCCAGAATTCTTCACCCGAGTTCGCTTCCACCCAGTCTCCTCATTCACCAGCGCTGTGATTGGCTAGAGCGCTCGCGCCATGTCTCCAAGCCAACACACCCACACAAACATAATGAAACACATTCGAGGTACTGGATTTACATTTAAATAACTTGAAATTATATAAATATTCCTATGGCTGGACCATAAACACGCTCTAACATACATTATTAGATATAGAAACAATTAAATAAACATATATCAAAAGAGAAGATGCAAAAGGTAGGCCAGGAACCTAATGTTTCTGTGCTTCCTATAACACAGTAAATATTTAACCAGTTTCTTCATGAATAGTATATATCGGATATAAACAAAGACATAGACGAATAAATATATTTGTAAGCATGCTGCTACCGTATTTTTGGTGTAACTGTGGAGTACTTATGGCGTGACGCGATTGATAGTAATCGGCCACTTTGACCTCCAATAACTCATGTGCTACTGAAGTTACATGCCTGTATTTCATACCAATTTAGGTTTACACTAATAGATTTGTAAAGTCATGGCTATCGACAAAATCGTATGAAGCGTTTATATTTTGGAAATTCATTGCTGCGTGTTATTTGTATAATTTACAGTCAGATACTAAACTTTAAACTAATGAAGATATTGAAAATCTAATTACACCATCAGAATCGTCGTGCAAGTAATGGTAATGTACAAGTTTCTTTTTGAGGTATCATGATTCATCTGGCTACTATTAATTTCTATACGAACTGTGAAATGTCTGCTATTATGGTTCTTTGGCACTCCCGGCATAGACATCTCCTTCACCGACACAAAGCAGCGTCCTCGTCCCAGCGGAATTCCCAGCCACGCGGCTGGACCATGCGCTGGAGCTGCCCCTCTCGTCCGGCTAACATTCGCCAACACGTGTTTGCTGCCGGGCCCCGGCTGGCCGAGCGGCCCGTGCGGTCACGCCAACTTGGAATACTTTCAGTTCGCCACAATTCCTTCCTTACCTCACATGCTTCACACCAATTTTACTTTTCTTCTCTAAGTCGAGTTATATGACACTGAAACTATTAAGTGCCTTTTGTGACACCCTGTATATCTCTCTCTACATATTTAAATACTTGCCACATTTCAGTGGAGACTATGAACATATTTTTACAACTGTATTCTATCATCCACCCCTCCCCCGTCCCCCTTCCCCTCTCCCATTACACAAATACAGATGGTTGTACGATAGGTGAATCCACATCGGAGAGGTATCTGTCGAGAGGCCAGACAAACGTGCGGTTCCTGATGAGTGGCAGCAGTCATTTCAGTAGTTGCAGGGGCACCAGTCTGGATGATTGACTGATCTGGCCTTTTTGCATCAACCAACGGCGAACGGCTGAATGCATGGGGAAACTCCAGACGTAATTGTTCCCAAGGGCATGCAGCTCTACTGTATAATTAAATGACGATGGCATCCTCTTGGGTAAAATGTTTCGGAGGTAAAATAGTCCCCCCCTCGGATCTCCTGTCTGGGGCTACTCAGAAGGATGTCGTCATCAGGAGAAAGAAAACGGCCATTCTATGGATCGGAGCGTGGAATGTTAGATCCGTTACAAAATTTAAAAAGGGAAATAGGTAGGTTGAAGTAACAATAGTGGGAATTAGTGAGGTTGTGGTGGCAGGAGAAACAGAACTTTTGATCAGGTGAATACAGGGTTAAAAATACCAAATCAAGTAGAGCTAAAGCAGTTGTAGGTTTAACAATGAATAAGAAAATAGGTATGCGGTAAGCTGCTATGAACAGCATAGTGAACGCGTAGCCAAGACAGACACGAAGCCCAAACCTACCAAAGTAGTACAGTTTTATGTGCCAGCAGGCTCCGAAGATGATGAAGAGATTGAAGAAATTTGTGATGAGATAAGCGAAATTATTAAGATAGTTAAAAGATTCGAAAATTTAATTGTGGTGGGGTATTGGAATTCGATAGCAGAAAAAGCAAGAGAAGGAAAAATAGCAGATGAATATGGACTCGGGGAAAGGAATGAAAAACAGCCTGGTAGAATTTTGTAAAGAGCGCAGTTTCATTGTCACTGACATTTGGTTTAAGAAACATAACAGAAGCTTGTAAACGTGGAAGATACCTGCAGAATCCGGAAGGTTTCTGATTGGTTATACAGGGTGTTACAAGAAGGTACGGCCAAACTTTCAGGAAACATTCCTCACACACAAAGAAAGAAAATATGTTATGTGGACATGTGTCCGGAAACGCTTACTTTCCATCTTAGAGCACTTTGTTACAGGAAATGTTCAAAACGTCCTCCGTTAGCGAGGATACATGCATCCACCCTCCGTCGCATGGAATCACTGATGCGCTGATGCAGCCCTGGGGAATGGCGTATTGTATCACAGCCGTCCACAATAGGAGCATGAAGAGTCTCTACATTTGGTACCGGGGTTGCGTAGACAAGAGCTTTCAAATGCCCCCATAAATGAAAGTCAAGAGGGTTGAGGTCAGGAGAGCGTGGAGGCCATGGAATTGGTCCGCCTCTATCAATCCATCGGTCACCGAATCTGTTGTTGAGAAGCGTACGAACACTTCGACTGAAATGTGCAGGAGCTCCATCGTGCATGAACAACATGTTGTGTCGTACTTGTAAAGGCACATGTTCTAGCAGCACAGGTAGAGTATCCCGTATGAAATCATGATAACGTGCTCCATTGAGCGTAGGTGGAAGAACATGGGGCCCAACAGAGACATCACCAACAATGCCTGCCCAAACGTTTACAGAAAATCTGTGTTGATGACGTGATTGCACAATTGCGTGCGGATTCTCGTCAGTCCACACATGTTGATTGTGAAAATTTACAATTTGATCACGTTGGAATGAAGCCTCATCCGTAAAGAGAACATTTGCACTGAAATGAGGATTCACACATTGTTGGATGAACCATTCGCAGAAGTGTACCTGTGGGAGCCAATCAGCTTCTGATAGTGCCTGCACACGCTGTACATGCTACGGAAACAACTGGTTCTCCCGTAGCACTCTCCATACAGTGACGTGGTCAACGTTACCGTGTACAGCAGCAACTTCTCTGACGCTGACATTAGGGTTATCGTCAACTGCACGAAAAATTGCCTCGTCCATTGCAGGTGTCCTCGTCGTTCTAGGTCTTCCCCAGTCGCGAGTCATAGGCTGGAATGTTCCGTGCTCCCTAAGACGCCGATCAATTGCTTCGAACGTCTTTCTGTCGGGACACCTTCGTTCTGGAAATCTGTCTCGATACGAAAGTACCGCGCCACGGCTATTGCCCCGTGCTAATCCATACATCAAATGGGCATCTGTCAACTCCGCATTTGTAAACATTGCACTGACTGCAAAACCACGTTCGTGATGAACACTAACCTGTTGATGCTACGTACTGATGTGCTTGATGCTAGTACTGTAGAGCAATGAGTCGCATGTCAACACAAGCACCGAAGTCAACATTACCTTCCTTCAATTGGGCCAACTGGCGGTGAGTCGAGGAAGTACAGTACATACTGACGAAACTAAAATGAGCTCTAACATGTAAATTAAGCGTTTCCGGACACATGTCCACATAACATCTTTTCTTTATTTGTGTGCGGAATGTTTCCTGAAAGTTTGGCCGTACCTTTTTGTAACACCCTGTATAATGGTTAGACAGAGGTTTAGGAACCAGATTTTAAATTGCAAGACATTTCTAGGGACACAATTTATTGGTTGTGAACTGTTGATTAAAACTGAATAATTTGGGAAAAGGTAGAAAATTAAGGAGATGGGACTTATATAAGTTGAAAGAACCAGAGGTTTCTGAGAGTTCCAGAGGGAACATTAAGCAGTGGGTTGACTATAACAGGGGAACGTAATACAGCAGGAGACGAATGGGTAACTTTAAGAGATGAAATAGTGAAGGCAGCAGAGGATCAAATAGATAAAAAGGTAAGACGTTCTAGAAATCCTTGGGTAAGACAAGAAATATTGAAATTAACTAATGATAGGAGAAAATATAAAAATGCAGCAAATGAAGCAGGCGAAAGGGAATGCAAACTTTTAAAAGATGAGACTGACAAGAAATGCAAAATGGCTAAGCAGGTATGGCTAGAGAATAAATGTAGGGATTTAGAAGAGTATTTCACGACGAAAAAGATAGATACCGACTACAGGAAAATTAAAGAGGCCTTTGGAGAAAAGAGAAGCAATTGTATGAGTGTCAAGCGCTCAGATGGAAAATCAATCCTAAGCAAAGAAGGGAAAGCTGATAGGTGGATGGAGTATACAGAGGGTCTATACAAGGGTAATGAACTTGGAAGCAATATTATGGAAGGGGAAGTGGACGTAGATGAAGATGAAAGGGAAATATGATACTGAGAGAATAATTTGACAGAGCTGTGAAATATCTAAGTGGAAAATAGGTCCCGGGAGTAGACAAATTCCGTCAGAGCTACTGATGGGCTTTGGAGAGATAGCCATGACAAAACTCTTCCATTTGGTGTGCAAGATTGATGAGACTGGTGAAATACCCTCAGACTGTAAGGAGAATGTAATAATTCCAATACCAAAGACAGCAGTTGCTACCAGGTGTGAAAATTATCGAAGTCATGGTTGAGAAATACTAACACGAATTCTTTACAGAAGAACAGGAAAACTGTTGGAAACCGACCACGGGGAAGATTAGTTTGGATTCCCGAGAAATGTAGGAACACGCGAGGCGGTAGTAACCCTACGACTTGAAAGATAGGTTAAGAAAACGAAAACGTACGTTTATAGCATTTGTATACTTAAGGAACGCCTTTGACAATGTTGACTGGAATACTCTCTTTGAAATTATGAAGGTAGCGGGGATTAAATACAGGGAGTAAAAAGCTATTTACAACTTGTTCAGAAACGAGACGGCAACTATAAGAATCTAAAGACCTGAAAGGGAAGCAGTGGTTGAGAAAGGAGTGAGACGGGGTTGCAACCTGTTCCCGATGTTATTTAATCTGTACATTGAACAAGCAGTAATGGAAACCAAAGAGAAGTTGGGGTAGGAATTAGCGTTCGGGGAAAAGAAACAAAAACTTTAAGGTTTGCCGATGACATTGTAATTCTGTCAGCGACAGCAAAAGACTAGGAAGGGCAGTGGAATGGTCAGTGTCGTGAAAGGAGGATATAAGATGAATATCAACAAAAGTAAGGCAAGGATACTGGAATGTAGTCGAATTAAATCAGGTGATGCTAAGTGAATTAGATTAGGAAACGAGACACTTAAAGTAGTAGATGAGTATTGCTATTTGGGCAGCAAAGTAGCTGATGACGGCCGAAGTAGGGAGAACATAAAAAGTAGACTGGTAGTACAAATATAACAGTTTCTGCGTCAGTCATTTATTTTGCCTCTACATCCTCTACGCATTTCGATGGTTCAGAATGGCAATTGCAAAAGAAACATTTTCGAAGAAGAGAAATTTGTTTATATCGATTACAGATTTGGGTATAAGGAAGTCTTTTCTGCAAGTATTTTTTCTGGAATGTAGTCATGTATGGAAGTGAAACATGGGCGATAAACAATTTACGCAGAAAGTGAATAGAAGCTTTCGGAATGTGGTGCTGCAGAAGAATGTTGAAGATTAGGTGGGTAGATCACGTAACTAATGTGGAGGTGCTGAACAGAATTGCTGATAAAAGAAATTACAGTAAGCGCATTCAGAAGGATGTTGGTTCCAGAAGTTATTCGGAGATGAACAGGCTTGCACGGGATAGAGCAGCATGGAGAGCTACATCAAACCAGTCTTTGGACTGAGGACCACCACCACAACAACAACAACACTCTATTATCTTTGGTTTATGTGTTCATCTTCTTTTCAGAATAGTGTGTATTTCAGTAAAGTTATCTTCTATGTCCTTTACTGTCTCTGAAAAATTACAATGTTACCGGCCAGCATTGGAGTTTTTATTTTTTCCCCGTTCAAGTTTAATTCCTTTATCCATTTTGACCTTAATCTCTTTTACTACTTGTTTTGTGTGCAGACTGAGTAACAGGGAGGGTTGATTTCGACACTGTCTTTATCCTTTCTCAAATGCTTTTTCGAGTTTTGTGGAACACAAATCATTGAAGATACATAACTACTGCACCTCAGTCACCTTCTTTATTACGTCCATGAGATGATCGTTGCTGTCCCTCCATATCGTTAGGTTGTTAAGGGTCGATGGTACACTTTCGTGCGTTAGCGACCTCGGCTACGGAGGGGCATAGCTTTAACTATAATTATGTGAGTAAACCGGCAGTGTTAAATTTTCTCTGGGTAACGGGGGTACTGTGATTACCGAGTAAACTAGAAACGGTCAAGCTCGAGAAATTATGGAGCAGGCTGATGACAAGAAAACTCATTCCGCCAGCTGGCGCAGAGCGGCCACTAACCCTGGATGCACATCAAAAGGACGCTAGAAGCACCGCCTAATCACGGCGCTACTAGCTAGCCTCTATTAGAGGAACGCTCTCTGCCCGCAAGATAATCTCGCGGAGGACGCCGGTCGCATTAGCCGTTACCACCGACGGTCAACGCGGAAAATTGCCCGGCGAGTACGTACCGTCACGCTCAACGGGTGCGCTGCCAGTAAATAGTGTCGCAAAGAGCCGACATCCCAGGCGTGGAATTGTTCTGGCAACCTCTTCTGAGAGACGGCAGGTACCGTTCCTTTAGTGCTTCAATCAGTTTTGTCATGTGTCCGTTGCGTCATTCCAAACGACAATAGGTACCGTACCCCATTCGAGACCCTATAACGTTCGTACTTCTGAATGTGCAGCGTATTACAACCGTTCGTGTACCGCCGTTTCGGCCGTTTGTCACATGTAATCCCTGTACAACGCCATAACAACATGGCTGGACATAATTATTTTAGTGCTTCAACCGTGGAACACGTGAGGCAATACTGACCTTACGACTTATCTTAGAAGAAAGATCAAGGAAAGGCGAACCTACGTTTCTAGCATTTGTAGACTTAGAGAAAGCTTTTGACAATGTTGACTGGAATACTCTCTATCAAATTCTAAAGGTGGCAGTGGTAAAATATGGGGAGCTAAAGGCTATTTACAATTTGTACAGAAACCAGATGGCAGTTATAAGAGTCGTGAGGCATGAAAGAGAAGCAGTGGTTGGGAAAGGAGTGAGACAGCGTTGTAGCCCCTTCCCGATGTTATTCAATCTGTATATTGAGCAAGCAGTAAAGGAAACAAAAGAAAAGTTCGGAGTAGGTACTAAAATCCATTGAGAAGAAATAAAAACTTTGAGGTTCGCCGATGACATTGTAATTCTGTCAGAGTCAGCAATGGACCTGGAACAGCAGTTGAACGGAATGGACAGTGTCTTGAAAGGAGGATATAATATGAACATCAACAAAAGCAAAACGAGGATAATGGAATGTAGTCAAATTAAATCGGGTGATGCTGAGGGTATTAGATTAGGAAATGAGACACTTAAAGTAGTAAAGGAGTTTTGCTATTTGGGGAGCAAAATAACTGATGATGGTCGAAGTAGAGAGGATATAAAATGTAGACTGGCAATGGCAAGAAAAGCGTTTCTGAAGAAGAGAAATTTGTTAACATCGAGTATAGATTTAAGTGTCAGGAAGTCGTTTCTGAAAGTATTTGTATGGAGTGTAGCCATGTATGGAAGTGAAACGTGGACGCTAAATAGTTTGGACGAGAAGAGAATAGAAGCTTTTGAAATGTGGTGCTACAGAAGAATGCTGAAGATTACATGGTTAGGTCGCATAACTAATGAGGAAGTATTCAAAAAATGGTTCAAATGGCTCTGAGCACTATGGGAATTAACATCTGAGGTCATCAGTCCCCTAGAACTTAGAACTACTTAAACCTAACTAACATAAGGACATCACACACATCCATGCCCGAGACAGGATTCGAACCTGCGACCGTAGCGGTAGCACAGTTCCAGACTGTAGCGCCTAGAACCGCTCGCTCACCCCGGCCGCCGAGGAGGTATTGAATAGAATTGGGGAGAAGAGGAGTTTGTGGCACAACTTGACAAGAAGAAGGGACCGGTTGGTAGGACATGTTCTGAGGCATCAAGGGATCACAAAGTTAGCATTGGAGGGCAGCGTGGAGGGTAAAAATCGTAGAGGGAGACCAAGAGATGAATACACTAAGCAGATTCAGAAGGATGTAGGTTGCAGTAAGTACTGGGAGATGAAGAAGCTTGCACAGGATAGGGTAGCATGGAGAGATGCATCAAACCAGTCTCAGGACTGAAGACCACAACAACAACAAACAATCTTTTAAGAAGCAAGGAGGAGAACAGCCTATCACAGCTTTTCCGACTCCCACACCCATTTTGTTTTAGGGCGTCCTTCTACTAGTTGGAATGGACTGCATCATCTTGTTAAGCTATCTGTCCTCACACCAACGCCATCCGTGTCCCATAGTACCTTAGTCGTTTTGCTTCGATTGTATCCATTACAGTGGTAGCTAGCTTCATTGCCCTACATATGGCTTCCTTTTTAATTTCGTCCCATAGTGTCATCTCAGTTGCTCAGTAGACAGTTCAGTTGAAAAGGAATGTGCATGTCTAAAACGGGCATTCATAGAAGTGGGAGAGGATAACGTAGGTACAAGGAAAGTAGCTGCGAATCAATCATGGGTAGCAGAAGAAATACTCCAGTTAATCGACGAAAGAAGGAAGTAAAAAAATTTCAGTGAAATTCAGAAACGCAGGAATTATATAAATAGGAATTGCAGGGAAGCAAAGGCAAAAGGGATACATGAAAAATGTGAAGATATCGAAAAGAAAAGCATTGCCGGAAGAACTCACTCAGCCTACAGAACAGACAAGACAACTTTCAGTGAAATTAAAAGTAAGGAGTGTAACGTCAAGAGTGAACTGGTAATTCCACTGGCAAATACCGAAAAGAAAGCAGATAGGTGGAAAGAGTACGTTGAAGGTCTCGAGGAGGGTGAAGACTTGTCTGATGACGTGATAGGAGAAAAAACGGCAGTCGATGTAGAAATGATAGGGGATCCCGTATTAGAATCAGATTTCAAAAAAGCTTTGGAAGGTTTAAAAACGAAGAAAGCCAGAAGAGATAGTTAATATTCCTTGAGAATTTCTAAAATCACTGGGGAAGTGGCAAGAAAACGACTATTTACTTGGGTGCGTAGAACATATGAGACTGGTGATATACCATCTGACTTTCGGAAAACCATCACCCACACAATTCCGAAGATTACAATAGCCAAACATGAGCGAGAAATCCCACAGTCAGCTTAAAAGCTCGTGCATCCAAGTTGATAACAAGAATAAAATACAGAAGACTGGAAAAGAAAATTAGAGACGTGTTACATGACATCAGTTTGGCATTTGGAAAGATAAAGGCACCAGAGAGGTAGTTCTGACGTTCCGGTTGCCGGCCGGAGTGGCCGTGCGGTTGTAGGCGCTGCAGTCTGGAACCGAGCGACCGCTATGGTCGCAGGTTCGAATCCTGCCTCGGGCATGGATGTGTGTGATGTCCTGTTAAACCTTCCAGCACCTGACTGAACGTATGCCTGCGAGTGTGGAAGCTGTCAACAAGGCTAAGGATGGGCCAACACCATATTGAATTCTAGCATTACCGATGGAGGGCGCCGCGAACTTTAAGTCATTTTCCACCAGGTGCCCGGATACTTTTGATCACGTAGTGTAGTATATGGATTGAGAAGAATTCGAAAAAAGACGGAACTACTGAAAAGTATCAGAAATGAGAGCTGCGAGATACTTAACATCAGAATTGATGATCACAAAGTAGATGAAAGTAAGGAAATCTGATGCCTTGGCACCAAAATAATCCATGACGAACAGAGCGAGGAGGATATAAAAAGCAGAGTACCACTGACAAAAAGGGTTTTCCTGGTCAAGAGAAGTCTGCTAGTATCAAGCATAGGTCTTGGTTTGAGGAACAAATCTGAGAACGTACGTTTGGAGAACAGCATTGTATGGCAGTGAGGCGTGGACTGTGGGAAAATCGGAACAGAGGAGAGCAGAAGCGTTTGAGATGTGACTCTACAGAAGAATGTTGATAATTAGGTGGGCTGAGAAGGTAGACAACGAGAAGGTTCTCCGCAGAATCTTCGAGGGAAGGTATGTATGAAAAACTCTAACAAGACGAAGGGACAGGATGATAGGACATGTGTTAAGACATCAGGGAATAAGTTCCATGGTACCAGAGGTAGATGTAGAAGGTAAAAAAAGATCTAATCTTCGATTGTGATCTAGTATTTGTACTCCATAAAACGATTTGTTTGCTTGTCTACCTTGGCCAGAGTTGTTCTTAACTCCGCTTTCACTGGGGCCATCTTTCTTGGTAGCGACTCGCAAGTATTTAAGAGTACGCAGCACTTACAATCTCAAAATCTAATCTCAAGTTTAACTGTATTACTTGTCAAGACATGCCAAAACGTCGATGATAACAATGTCTCCCAATGCGTGGGAATCACATAAAGTGTTCGAACACTAAGGGGCATGGACGCAGGTGCAATATGAAGGTTTGGATTTGTCCGGGCCGGCCGGAGTGGCCGAGCGGTTCTAGCCGCTTCTGTCTGGAATCGCGCGACCGCTACGATCGCAGGTTCGAATCCTGCCTCGGGCATGGTTGTGTGTGATGTCCTTAGGTTACTTAGGTTTAAGTAGTACTAAGTTCTAGCGGACTGATGACCACAGCTGTTAAGTCCCATAGCGCTCAGAGGCATTTGAACAATTTCTGGATTTGTCCGACAGGCGTGGAGTGATGGCTCAAGTGGTGAAGACTACCGCTCACATTAATAGGGGAGTCCCGGTCTGTCACAACTTTGCATGTGCCACTAATAGATTGTGCAACTGACGTGTAATCGTATTAGAAATAAGCGAACACATCTCTTCTATTAAAAATAGTCTTTAGTGTTATAAAATTGGTATTTGCTGTTAAATGAGATGAGTTAAGAACAAACATTAAATGTATGTACCATATCTAAGTGCAGTAGAAAGATACTTTGTGATAAATCGTGTTCTGGATTGAAAGGCAGGGCTGGCGGTTAGAAGCCTATAGGGAGATAGTTCGTCCGATTGCGATCATGCACGTCGCTCCTACATAGGTTTGCAAAATGAAGAGCAAGCAGGCACTTCCCCATTCTCTTTAACGCACTAGGTCACAAAAAGCAACTACAGGGGGTTTCGTAAGGTTGTACCGATACTTCCACGGCTCGCCTTACCGATCACTGGCGATTCAGAGGGCAGACATACGTGGGGGTGTTTATTTTCCACTAAGTGTGTTAATGCTACATGGAATACAGGTATGAATTACTAGCAATACTAACGCAAAACACACAATTGACCATAATCTACATAAATCTCTACGAACTAACTTTTTATGTAAAATACATTCTTATAAACAGTGGCTGAGAAGTGCATCATCTGTAAGTGTGATGTTGTCAGTCACCTACGCAGTCTTACTGGCAAAGGGACTGGATTGTTACTGTGGCATTTTGCTGCTGTCTGCTGTTGAGAGAATACTGTGAAGCATTGTAACAGTTTTGTTGTTACTTAGTGCAGAATGACAAGGAAGGTACTGTGCTTCTCTCATCATTAATTGTGTTGCTGGTTGACTGCATAACTTTCTTCCATTCACGAACTGGTGACGTAGCGCGGGATGCATTTGGTGGAGTCACTTACCACACATCCACTGTGTATATAGCAAGGTGGGTGTCAGTGTGTCTGGCTGAATGGAACTGGTCATCGCCAAGGTGCCCTAATTCTTCAGGCTTTCCCGGCGATCTGTTGACTTGTGAATAATCGGGATCTCTGCCGGATGATCGCGTCGTTCTCGCACGATATTTCGACGGCGTGACTCGCTGTCTTCTTCAGGTGAGAGAATGACGCGAACATCCGGCAGAGATCTCGATTATTCAACTTGTCACCAAGGTTGATGTTGCTGGGACAGCAACAAGCCACAAATTTACTTTCAGTTCCTTTATTCAGAGGGTACCGTTACCGGTTTCGAATCGTTGTGATTCATCTTCAGACGGTTTACACGCTTTCCTTATGACATGTGGTGTGTTTTTTATAGATTAACTGTCGTGAAATGTCGGTTTGGAGTGTTTGTTTTCATAACATTCGTCCAACAGATGTGAATATACTCCCACTGCATTCTTATTGTTGCACACGTAAATTTTTCTAACTAAGCACTTTAGATTCGTCACTGAGAAGATTTCTGCAATGCACCACATGTTCTGATACATACATACAGTTGAATGTATCAAAATATGTGGTGCGTGGTAGAAATCTTCTCAGCGACATACATACAGTTGTATGTATCAAAACATGTGGAGCGTGGTAGAAATCTTCTCAGTGAGAAATCTTAAGTGTACAACAATAAGAATGCAGTGGGAATGTATTAACATCTGTTGGACGAATGTTATGAAAACAAACACTCCAAACCGACATTCCACGACAGTTAATCTGTAAAAAAAAAACACCACATGTCATAAGGAAAGCGTGTAAACCGTCTGAAGATGAATCACAACGATTCGAAACCGGTAACGGTACCCTTTGAATGAAGGAACTGAAAGTAAAATTGTGGCTGGTTGCAGTCCTAACACCATCAACATTTGTTAGCTAGACTGCTGGAATCACTTTGGAATTACTAGTTGTTCCTCGCAGCGATTTCATGCAATTTTTATTCCACGCTCTCCGAAACGCTCGATGGTCCCTGTCCGTGAATACATAAAATCTGTCTAGTTTTGGTTTAGCTCTGGTTGCTACTTCGCTGTTCCAATTCACAGTCACATCACCAACAGTCGACTTGGGCAACTTTAGACCGGATGAAATGCCAACCATGTCATCATATGACAAAATTTCATGTCATCAAGGTGACCTACTTCTGTTCCATAGGGAGCCTGTTTAAGACACTAGACCTCTTGAGTTGTTGAGAGAGCTGAGGCTAAGGTGATGCACTTCATACGTTCAGGGTGCGAAAAGTATTCCAGCCATTGACAGTGGAGACAATGAAATCGACCCTGTCGAACATACGTTGATAGCACGTTATACCTGTGACAGTCTCTTCTGTGTGACAGACAGTTGACAACTTCAGCTGTTGAGTTTTTTTATATAGTAGCTCATTTAAACACCTGGATATAAATACTCACTCACTAAACCGAAAATAATTCCACTATATAAAGGGTGAAGTTATTTTGTCTACTCACACGAGATAACTAGACAGGAAATTAAAATATTTTGAAACATTTTATCTTGTTTTTATTGAAAGTCAGCGTTTCTGTTAAAATTTTTTGTATAATAAAACAGCAGTTGAACAGTAGTTATAAACTTCCTAGATTGGCGCCTGCTCCTCGCCATCTTTAGCAGACACTCATGGAGTAAGCGGTCTGATGATGACCAGAACAATGGTCGATACCGGTCACCAGTAAATTAAATAAACCTTCTAATGTGGTTCGGACTGTTTTACTACACTCCTGGAAATTGAAATAAGAACACCGTGAATTCATTGTCCCAGGAAGGGGAAACTTTTCTGACACATTCCTGGGGTCAGATACATCACATGATCACACTGACAGAACCACAGGCACATAGACACAGGCAACAGAGCATGCACAATGTCGGCACTACTACAGTGTATATGCACCTTTCGCAGCAATGCAGGCTGCTATTCTCCCATGGAGACGATCGTAGAGATGCTGGATGTAGTCCTGTGGAACAGCTTGCCATGCCATTTCCACCTGGCGCCTCAGTTGGACCAGCGTTCGTGCTGGACGTGCAGACCGCGTGAGACGACGCTTCATCCAGTCCCAAACATGCTCAATGGGGAACAGATCCGGAGATCTTGCTGGCCAGGGTAATTGACTTACACCTTCTAGAGCACGTTGGGTGGCGCGGGATACATGCGGACGTGCATTGTCCTGTTGGAACAGCAAGTTCCCTTGCCGGTCTAGGAATGGTAGAACGATGGGTTCGATGACGGTTTGGATGTACCGTGCACTATTCAGTGTCCCCTCGACGATCACCAGTGGTGTACGGCCAGTGTAGGAGATCGCTCCCCACACCATGATGCCGGGTGTTGGCCCTGTGTGCCTCGGTCGTATGCAGTCCCGATTGTGGCGCTCACCTGCACGGCGCCAAACACGCATACGACCATCATTGGCACCAAGGCAGAAGCGACTCTCATCGCTGAAGACGACACGTCTCCATTCGTCCCTCCATTCACGCCTGTCGCGACACCACTGGAGGCGGGCTGCACGATGTTAGGGCGTGAGCGGAAGACGGCCTAACGGTGTGCGGGACCGTAGCCCAGCTTCATGGAGACGGTTGCGAATGGTCCTCGCCGATACCCCAGGAGCAACAGTGTCCCTAATTTGCTGGGAAGTGGCGGTGCGGTCCCCTACGGCACTGCGTAGGATCCTACGGTCTTGGCGTGCATCCGTGCGTCGCTGCGGTCCGGTCCCAGGTCGACGGGCACGTGCACCTTCCGCCGACCACTGGCGACCTGGAGACCTCACGCCCCACGTGTTGAGCAATTCGGCGGTACGTCCACCCGGCCTCCCGCATGCCCACTATACGCCCTCGCTCAAAGTCCGTCAACTGCACATACGGTTTACGTCCACGCTGTCGTGGCATGCTACCAGTGTTAAAGACTGCGATGGAGCTCCGTATGCCACGGCAAACTGGCTGACACTGACGGCGGCGGTGAGCAAATGCTGCGCAGCTAGCGCCATTCGACGGCCAACACCGTGGTTCCTGGTGTGTCCGCTGTGCCGTGCGTGTGATCATTGCTTGTACAGCCCTGTCGCAGTGTCCGGAGCAAGTATGGTGGGTCTGACACACCGGTGTCAATGTGTTCTTTTTTCCATTTCCAGGAGTGTATATTCAAAAAGTAGGCAGGGAATGGTGTGAAGGTACAGTCTGTCTGTAAACTTAAAAGCGAGCAGCACTAGTTGTATGGGACGTTGGTTTCACTGGAAGAGCGCTACGGCTGGCTTACAGGATGACTAACAATCAATTTCCCTATAGTATTGTAGAACAGTGTGCAGAGGTTTACGTAGATTCTGTACATATGTGTTTCTTGCGCTGGTATTATTAATAATTCACGTCAGTAGTTCTGTAGCGTAAGCGCACATTCAGAAACTTGTTTCCCGGTCATGTCTGCACACTGCATGACCAGTGATTCGTAAGGCAAGCTGCGGAAGGGTCAGTGCAGCATTGTGAAACACCCTGATTTGCTTTCTGTGATGTAGTGGGTAGAGAGAATGGGGTATCGCGTGCTCGCTCTTCATTTTGCAGACCTATGTAGGAGGGATGTGTATGTTCACAACCCAGGGGATCAACAACCCCCCCTTTTCACCCTATTAGAACACAATTTATCCGTTAATACGGTTCTACTACACATAGATGTGGTACACACATTTAATGCTTAGTTTTAACCCACTTCATTTAACAATAAACATCAATTTTATACCACTAAAACACTATGTTTTAAAAATTTGCGTTATTTCCATACCCTATAAATCGTAAACTGTTAGCCCTAGTGAAAAAATGAATAGGACCTTTTTTCGTAGTAAATTTTATGTGGTTTAGTTTTATAATGGGAAACATTTCCTTAGGATCGGCGGTTGTCGAGATATTGAAGGAAAACTTGTAAAAGTAACCTTAACTCAGCCTTCCTCCCCCACGCTCACGGTCCACCGGTCAGGGTTTTCTGTATGTTGCTCATGACACTCCCCTTACCACTGACGAAAATTTGTGACTTCACAAATTTTCCCCCCAATTTTCCTTCTTTAATTGGACTAAATCCCGGTTGTCATTGTCACCGATTACGGTGGCGACCTGGCTAGAGGTGTCAGTGTTGTGGAAAAATAAACTGGTGTTACACATATCGTCGTGGTATGGAGATCCGTCGGTTGAAACTTCAGTTCACGGCTGGTGTTGACTGAGGGAACTGTGACGTCACAACAGTAAGTAAAGACATCCAGGCCTCTCGGCTGTTAGCTCTCACGCGACAGTGTTCTGGTGCCACATTTCAACACGACAACGCTCGTCCACATATGGTACGTGTGTCTATGAACTGGTCACGTGATGTTGAGGTGATCCCGTGGCCGGCGAGACCGCCAGAACTTTGCCCGACAGAATGTATGTGCAGCTAGCTCGGACGTCAATTCCGTCCCAGACTAGTACCCAGATTATCAAAGACTACTTACAAGAAATGTGGGCCAGTTTGACTCAGCAGAGGATGCGATGGCCTTATGACACCCTTGTCAACCGAATCAGTGCATGTATCTAGACTAGAGGACGTTGAAAGTTTACTGATAAGTGAGATCGTAACTCCAAGGTCTTCATAAATTTGACTATACAGTGTAATCACTGAAAGAACGCCACATACTTTCTCAGATCGTGAAGCTTCATTTCGTTTTTTCTCCCCTTCTGAGTGGTTCGCTTTTTCTCTAAGGCAGTGTACGTATAATCAGAGTGCCTCCACTTGCACGTCACTCACTCCGAGTCGCTCCCCACCTGTAAATCCCACTCCACCGCTACCCTCTACATTTCCGATGATCCTTCACTTAACCTAGCAGCAATGTCAAACTTATGGAGCAAGTTTGGATCCGGAAATGCTTACACAAGAGCCAATGGATACACATAAAACGTAGGAGACAAGAATAAGTAGAAAACCACAACGAAGTTCTTGTAAATAATGTGAATATTAAGGCAAACTAGGAGTGCTGGATAAAACATTAAATATCTCAAATAATTATAACCAAGCAAACAATTGTTCTTTCATTTCAGTCCAATTACGAGAAAAGTATTTCTTAAAATCAGTAATGAAAATTCAGATGCTAATACACCTAATAGATTTTGGAAAAGACGACAAGCGTTTTAGGTGATTCGTGATTGACTCACTAATATAGTTCTATTTCTTTTTGACACATACACTTTTTAGGACACCACCATACCCGGTTTCGGTCCACAATGGTCATCTTCAGATGATACGAGCAGCATTTCGTGAACAAACGTTCATGCGCCTCGTAGAAACTGATTCAAAAGGACAAAATAAAAATTTGCAGCTAGTATTTGCACATATCCACAAGAGAAACATAATTTCTAATCGTCTTTGTCTCGGTCTCTCCTTTCGTCCTATATCACCCCTATATTCTTTCAACACTCTACATTTTATTTCCCTACTCTTCAGGTTACAGGCCTGTACTAATTTTATCCCTTTTGTTTAATTCGCGCTTCAGTGTCCATTGTTCCACACTGTTTCCCTTCGTCTCCACATATCTCCTTCTCTAACAAATCAACTATCTGTCCCAGGCCTGCCTTTTCAAAGGTCCTAAATTTCCTCTGTATCTTTTACTTAAGTGTAATTATCTCAACTCCACGCAAATCCACTGGTTGGACTGTCGTATTACATATTTAACATTAGCTGTTCAGGAAAGAAATACAGTAGCCTATTTTTACATTCCGTCAGCAGAGCACCTTAACTCTTCAAACCAACGGAATGTACCCTACTGGCCATTAAAATTGCTACAGCACGAAGGTGACGTGATACAGACGCGAAATTTAACCGACAGGAAGAGCATGCTGTGATATGCAAATGATTAGCTTCTCAGAGCATTCACACAAGTTTGGCGCCGGTGGCGACACCTACAACGTGCTGACATGAGGAAAGTTTCCAGCCGATTTCTCATACACAAACAGCAGTTGACCGGCATTGCCTGGTGAAACGTTGTTGTGATGCCTCGTGTAAGGAGGAGAAATGCGTACCATCACGATTCCGACTTTGATAAAGGTCGGATTGTAGCCTATCGCGATTGCGGTTTATCGTATCGGGACATGGCTGCTCGCGTTGGTCGAGATCAAATGACTGTTAGCAGAATATGGAATCGGTGGGTTCAGTAGGGTAATACGAACGCCGTGCTGGATCCCAACGGCCTCGTATCACTAGCAGTCGAGATGACAGGCATCTTATCTGCATGGCTGTAACGGATCGTGCGGTCTCGTCTCGATCCCTGAGTGAACAGATGGGGACGTTTGCAGGACAGCAACCATCTGCACGAACAGTTCGACGACGTTTGCAGCAGCATGGACTATCAACTCGGAGACCTTGGCTGCGGTTACCCTTGACGCTGCATCACAGACAGGAGCGCCTGCGATCGTGTACTCGACGACGAACGTGAGTGCAAGAATGGCAAAACGTCATTTTTTTCGGATGGATCCAGGCTCTGTTTACAGCATCATGATGGTCACATCCGTATTTGGCGACATCGCGGTGAACGCACATTGGAAGCGTGTATTCGTCATCGCCATACTGGCGTATCACCCGGCGTAATGATATGGGGTGCCATTGGTTACACGTCTCGGTCACCTCTCGTTAGCATTGACGGCACTTTGAACAGTGCACGTTACATTTCAGATGCGTTACGACCCGTGGCTCTACCCTTCATTCGAGCCCTGCGAAACCCTACATTTCAGCAGCATAATGCACGACCACATGTTGCAGGTCCTGTACGGGCCTTTCTGGATACAGAAAATGTTCGACTGCTGCCATGGCCAGCACATTCTCCAGATCTCTCACCAACTGAAAACGCCTGGCCAATGGTGGCCGAGCAACTGGCTCGTCACAATACACCTGTCACTACTCTTGATGAACTGTGGTATCGTGTTGAAGCTGCATGGTCAGCTGTACCTGTACACGCCATCCAAGCTCTGTTTAACTCAATGGCTGTCTAACTCAAGGCCGTTATTACGGCCAGAGGTGGTTGTTCTGTGTACTGATTTCTCAGGATCTATGCACCCAAACTGAGTGAAAATGTAATCACATGTCAGTTGTAGTATAATATATTTGTCCAATGAATACCCGTTTATCATATGCATTTCTTCTTGGTCTAGCAATTTTAATGGCCAGTAGTGTATAAATAAATGACTTTGAAGGTTTTCAACAGTTTGAATTGGTGTATTAAGCTTCCATAGCGCATGTTTCAGTGCTTTTTTATTTTCTTTGATACTGTATGTCCGAAAAAGTAGGTAGACAGAAGAATTCTGAGAACCGAGTTTATCGATTCAGGCTGTGTGGTACAGGTCGTTTGGCATGTTCGGTCACGACAGGTGGACAAATGCACTTCGCGAGCAGCCAAGAATGCGTTTCACAGGGCACCGGCCGGCGCCACCCAGCCTCTTTAAGCAGAGCGGCGGCCAACAAGCAGCTGCACCCAGCCGACAGGATTGCAAGTCCGTCCACAACACTAGCGGAATAATCAGAACATTACCCGAGCTAACTGCCTTACCTCTCCGATAGTTTAGTTTCAGTATTTCAAATGCAACACTAAAAATACTGTCTTCTACTAGTATCAGCGTCTACATCAACATGTGTACTCGAGGAGTCATCTTTCGGAATTCAGCGGAAGTTGATTGTTGTACTTCTGTCACTTCAGTCTTCCCAGCACCATTCGCACTCGGCTAGCGGGGAAGAATGACTGCCAGGTAGCCCGTTCATGAGCTCGAATTTATCAGATTTTCCTCTTGTGGCCATTTCGGCAGTTGTACGAGGGTAATTCAAATTAAAACCTTGAGGTACATTAATTTCTAAAAGGTATACTATCGATTTACGGTTCGCCGGTCTAAGAACCCTACCATAACAAACGTCAAAAATTAATTATGATTGTAGTGTTGCTCACGCTGCTAAATATTGGATTTTCGGGCTACAACAAAGTTATATTATGTGGCAGGTGTCATTAGAGCACAGTTAATAAAGTCATTTCTTGAAATTATGGATAAACTAGGCACTCATCTTTTCGTCTTTCCCACGCTGGTCTCGTTGTGAACTCATGGCTCAATCGTCGGAAATCTAGGTAGTGATGATTCCAAGCTCGGATGCAAAGAGGCCTAGGTGTTATTCTGCGATATTCAAAAGTTTTATAGATGTGTTTCATAAACCATTCTTGAAGATTAAACTTTTGCAAGTTAGGAGAATGGTGATGTAAAAAAGTAATCAGCACTCCGAATTTAAGTTACGCTTCTTTTTTATTACTTTTGTTGCAGTATCACGTAACTCGTTCCAAAACATCACTTCACAATATAAAACATACTTGAAAATATCTTCCTCGCTGTTAAAGTTCACATCTCATAAACTGACTACAATTTGCGTCTTTTTAACATGACGACGAAAGCTTGACTCTCCAATAACCGCTTACGCGCCCAAAAATCAGAGTTACAAGTACGTCAAAGACCATAGTGACAAAAGAAAGAATACACATAAGAATAATATCATTGCAATATATACATATCTATGTATCGAAGTACCTCTACATTAATGAAATCAGATCTGTATGTTGTCACAGAAATATGTTAACTATTTTACAGAAACACAGTAGAATATTGCTGGTGTCGAGAGGTTGAGGTGAGGTGCCGTAATGGTTACGTAATTGAAGTACCATTACACCGGTAATTATCCTTTTGTTTCGACAGCTTGTTTCTGCAAAAAAAAAAAAAAAAAAAAAAAAAAATGTGGCAGTGCCAAGTAACCGCTCGATCGCAGGCAAACACCGCGTTGGAGTAGATATCTCTGATACACAACTGTATCTGTTGAGGGTGTAACGTTGTTGCATTAATTTGTTCTGCAAGCGGTGCTGATAGACAATAAAAGCGGGTTAAAAGCTGTGAGCTGTCTGGAGAAGTTAACCTTGCATTACTGAGCAACTGTTTTACCAGGTATCGAGTCTAGCTTACCAAATTCCCAACCACACTAACATTAATTATAATCTTTTAATCGTCATACGACAACAGGTGATTTTTTTATATATATATATATATATATATATATATATATATATATATACACATATATATATGGTTATTACAAATGATTGAAGCGATTTCACAGCTCTACAATAACTTTATTATTTGAGATATTTTCACAATGCTTTGCACACACATACAAAAACTCAAAAAGTTTTTTTAGGCATTCACAAATGTTCGATATGTGCCCCTTTAGTGATTCGGCAGACATCAAGCCGATAATCAAGTTCCTCCCACACTCGGCGCAGCATGTCCCCATCAATGAGTTCGAAAGCATCGTTGATGCAAGCTCGCAGTTCTGGAACGTTTCTTGGTAGAGGAGGTTTAAACACTGAATCTTTCACATAACCCCACAGAAAGAAATCGCATGGGGTTAAGTCGGGAGAGTGTGGAGGCCATGACATGAATTGCTGATCATGATCTCCACCACGACCGATCCATCGGTTTTCCAATCTCCTGTTTAAGAAATGCCGAACATCATGATGGAAGTGCGGTGGAGCACCATCCTGTTGAAAGATGAAGTCGGCGCTGTCGGTCTCCAGTTGTGGCATGAGCCAATTTTCCAGCATGTCCAGATACACGTGTCCTGTAACGTTTTTTTCGCAGAAGAAAAAGGGGCCGTAAACTTTAAACCGTGAGATTGCACAAATCACGTTAACTTTTGGTGAATTGCGAATTTTCTGCACGAATGCGTGAGGATTCTCTACCGCCCAGATTCGCACATTGTGTCTGTTCACTTCACCATTAAGAAAAAATGTTGCTTCATCACTGAAAACAAGTTTCGCACTGAACGCATCCTCTTCCATGAGCTGTTGCAACCGCGCCGAAAATTCAAAGCGTTTGACTTTGTCATCGGGTGTCAGGGCTTGTAGCAATTGTAAACGGTAAGGCTTCTGCTTTAGCCTTTTCCGTAAGATTTTCCAAACCGTTGGCTGTGGTACGTTTAGCTCCCTGCTTGCTTTATTCGTCGACTTCCGCGGGCTACGCGTGAAACTTGCCCGCACGCGTTCAACCGTTTCTTTGCTCACTGCAGGCCGACCCGTTGATTTCCCCATACAGAGGCATCCAGAAGCTTTAAACTGCGCATACCATCGCCAAACGGACTTAGCAGTTGGTGGATCTTTGTTGATCTTCGTCCTGAAGAGTCGTTGCACTGTTATGACTGACTGATGTGAGTGCATTTCAAGCACGACATATGCTTAGCTCGGCTCCGTCGCCATTTTGCCTCACTGCGCTCTCGAGCACTCTGGCGGCAGAAACCTGAAGTGCGGCTTCAGACGAACAAAACCTTATGAGTTTTTCTACGTGTCTGTAGTGTGTCGTGACCATATGTCAATGAATGGAGCTACAGTGAATTTATGAAATCGTTTCAATCATTTGTAATAGCCCTGTATATATAAGAGAATTTAAATAAAAAGAAATAAATCAGTTTATATTTCGAAATTTATTTTAACATTGATCATTGAAATTTCAGCATATTAAACTTGATTTGTAACTAAACTGGTGCCTTATTTAGGATTGTGAAAATGTGAGTTTGTAATCTTACGAAACTCGCCAAATATGGAGCCAAGATTGGGAGACTGCATACAACACTGCATTCATAAAATAACACGCGAAGAACGTTGAAACATATCCAAGAGGAAATTAACCGCAACCAACCGATTAAATTTTCACCCAAAGAAGTTACGTTCGTAGCGCAATCCTGTCCGTCATGAAATTACCACACACTGGTATACTAAATTCATACTAACTCTCTGTGAAATCTTCCTGAAAAGAATAGCTGATGGCTACTTTGATGATTACACCACATGCTTCACGTAGCCAACTTGGTTTACACAAAGAGTGTAACTCCACAATAATTTTGATAATTAAAATAAATTACATCGAAAAGCAATCTACAAAAGAAAAACCTCCAACTGGTTACTATCATCATACTATTAACCTGATGGGTCAAACAATTATATAAGCACGTGGTACTGGTCTCGCAAAGTATACTCCGCGTGGGCTGAACATAAAGAAAAGTTGCTATATTGAAAAATACTGTCAAGACGAGATGTTATAATCTCACGCACATTCGCATTTAAGATTGATGATCTTAGTTAGAGCTACGGATCATCAACATGTGGTTCCACTTTGCTCACAAAGTACAGACAAAACAACTACTGGAAGATATTCTGAACTTCACACTCGAATTACACTGCGTTGCAATTTAAGATAACATAAGATAATTTAGATGTAAACCTGAAACAAAGGTGATTAAATTTCCAGTTAGGCTGAACTTAAGAAATCCATTGTCCTACGGACTTAGCAGAGACGTACTTAGCCAGAGATCTTACCACTTCAGACACACGCCGCGGACAGACTGGCGTGGGCCCCTACCAAGGGTATCTCACAGATACAAACGGAAGTGACCAGAGAGGCAGCTTCCTATACCAACATGACAAGGGACAGACAGGACCATACCAAGAATAGAAACCTCGGTGCTTTTAGAAAGCGTAGCTACCTGTTCCGACGTTGGTCCTACTGTTCTCTAGCAGACAGGCTTGTCTGCTACCATCAAGCACCCAACTAGAAATATATTTGCTCATTCATCCGTTCACACAGAAGGGAAGGGGGATGACAGTATCTTATCATATACACTAAATAAAAGAGAGCGCATGTAGGTTACATGTGAGACTGTGTGACATGACTTTTAAACTGTGTTTTAAAGTGTAGTAGTGTGACAGAGCGTTCTTGTTTATGTGTAAAAGTAACGCGTTCCACTGCTCAGTCTCCTCCCAAATAGAGTCAGAAACACTACAGTAAATTTAGAAGTGGAATGTATGCCGTAAATGACTACAGATTTAAGAAATTAACATGAAAGGAATCCAACAGAGACCTTTCATGGTCATTTCGGCAGTTGTACGAGGGTAATTCAAATGAAAACCTTGAGGTTCATTAATTTCTAAAAGTTATACTATCGATTTACGGTTGGCCGGTAATTATCCTTTTGTTTCGAAAGGCCACCAACAGCTGGCACCTTGTTGTTGCATAAAAAAAAGTGTGTTATTACCAAGTAACCGCTCGATCACCGACTAACACCGCGTTGGAGCAGATATCTCTGATTCACAACTGTATTAATTGAGGGATCACAGTTTCGTCGAGCTTTTAAATGGTATCACATTAGCCACAGACTGTATTATTTATTACTACGATTGACATTTCGGTCGTAAATCATTTTCAGGAAGTTACACGTGCTGAAAACACAGCAGTAGTCAACAGTATTAAACTGTATAAAACGATTACTTAGGCAGATGCACTGTGTCTACCATACATGCACCGAATACCCTAGTAGCTACGTCTCCCTCCCCGATACAAATTCCAACTCACGTCTCAGCCCATTTGCTATTCCCCATCTGAACTCGCATCAGTATTTCCGACGCTCTCCAGTATCGGAATAGAGCCTTAGCAACGAGCGAAATGGGGTTAATCCTGCCTGAACCCCAGGCGTACCTGATATGCGTATTAATCATATACAGTTGATGTTCCTGAGACATATAGAGTCTCGCTTTTATCTACGATAACGACGGAGACAAAAGTAATGAATTAAAATTTTTATCAGCATCTATGACACTTGCCAGCATTCGTCACATACGATATAGGGAAGTAGCGGATGGGATTAAATCTCTTGAAACAAGATTCGTGCTATCTGCACGTCACAGCAACCAACAATGTGCTGACAAAAGAAGTAATCACGAATCTAGAGTCAAGGGCATTTACTCTGTCCGTTACATACCCATGGTGTACGTATTGGATTCTGATCAGAGTGTTCTTTTATTTATTCTTACCCCATTTTTTTATTAATGATGATAATACAACAATATATATCGTCTACACATCCATGATATTCCATCCAGGAATGTGCACTCTACTCTCCTACGATTACGGGTAAACAAGGAAGTCTAAGATCACTAGTACAACAAAACTCATCAAACTCACGATCAGCAAATTCTGGTACAAGATACAAGAACTGTCTTAAAAACTAAACATTATTTCGTTGAATCTCTGCAATCCTGATACACAGCTCACACCGAAGATAAATAGATATGAAACGGATGAGATTAAACCTTTCGAAACCAGATTCGTGCTTATTGTACCTGTCACGTCCTGGTTAAAAAAAAAAAGACACTCCGTGCCTGGTCCAAAACACCGTTTATTGGCACACGACAACATTTCCAGAATGTAAGAGTTTGTGAAGGAAATGGGTGTTTTACTGTAAACCAAATAGCCTTTTTTTTGTATTACTTACGTTTTACAATGCATTATTGTTCACTATGTGCTGTAACTTAATGATATGTCTTCAAGATGAGCGCTACCTCAGCTGACTGCTGAATTCAGAGGTCGTCCCGTCGTTGCCTGTGAGGAACTTTTGAGTCGTTTCTACATCTACATCTACATTTATACTCCGCAAGCCACCCAACGGTGTGTGGCGGAGGGCACTTTACGGGCCACTGTCATTACCTCCCTTTCCTGTTCCAGTCGCGTATGGTTCGCGGGAAGAACGACTGTCTGAAAGCCTCCGTGCGCGCTCTAATCTCTCTAATTTTACATTCGTGATTTCCTCGGGAGGTATAAGTAGGGGGAAGCAATATATTCGATACCTCATCCAGAAACGCACCCTCTCGAAACCTGGCGACCAAGCTACACCGCGATGCAGAGCGCCTCTCTTGAAGAGTCTGCCACTTGAGTTTATTAAACATCTCCTTAACGCTATCACGGTTACCAAATAACCCTGTGACGAAACGCGCCGCTCTTCTTTGGATCTTCTCTATCTCCTCCGTCAAACCGATCTGGTACGGATCCCACACTGATGAGCAATACTCAAGTATAGGTCGAACGAGTGTTTTGTAAGCCACCTCCTTTGTTGATGGACTACATTTTCTAAGCACTCTCCCAATGAATCTCAACCTGGTACCCGCCTTGTTGTTGTTGTGGTCTTCAGTCCTGAGACTGGTTTGATGCAGCTCTCCATGCTACTCTATCGTGTGCAAGCTTCTTCATCTCCCAGTACCTACTGCAACCTGCATCCTTCTGAATCTGCTTAGTGTATTCATCTCTTGGTCTCCCTCTACGATTTTTACCCTCCACGCTGCCCTCCAATGCTAAAATTGTGATCCCTTGATGCCACAAAACATGTCCTACTAACCGATCCCTTCTTCTAGTCAAGTTGTGCCACAAACTTCTCTTCTCCCCAATCCTATTCAATACCTCCTCATTAGTTACGTGATCTACCCACCTTATCTTCAGCATTCTTCTGTAGCACCACATTTCGAAAGCTTCTATTCTCTTCGTGTCCAAACTGGTTATCGTCCATGTTTCACTTCCATACATGGCTACACTCCATACAAATACTTTCAGAAACGACTTCCTGACACTTAAATCTATACTCGATGTTAACAAATTTCTCTTCTTCAGAAACGATTTCCTTGCCATTGCCAGTCTACATTTTATATCCTCTCTACTTCGACCATCATCAGTTTTTTACTCCCTAAATAGCAAAACTCCTTTACTACTTTAAGTGTCTCATTTCCTAATCTAATCGCCTCAGCATCACCCGATTTAATTTGACTACATTCCATTATCCTCGTTTTGCTTTTGTTGATGTTCATCTTATATCCTCCTTTCAAGACACTGTCCATTCCGTTCAACTGCTCTTCCAAGTCCTTTGCTGTCTCTGACAGAATTACAATGTCATCGGCGAACCTCAAAGTTTTTATTTCTTCTCCATGAATTTTAATACCTACTCCGAATTTTTCTTTTGTTTCCTTTACTGCTTGCTCAATATACAGATTGAATAACGTCGGGGAGAGGCTACAACCCTGTCTCACTCCTTTCCCAACCACTGCTTCCCTTTCATGCCCCACGACTCTTATAACTGCCATCTGGTTTCTGTACAAATTGTAAATAGCCTTTCGCTCCCTGTATTTTACCCCTGCCACCTTCAGAATTTGAAAGAGAGTATTCCAGTTAACGTTGTCAAAAGCTTTCTCTAAGTCTACAAGTGCTACAAACGTAGGTTTGCCTTTTCTTAATCTTTCTTCTAAGATAAGTCGTAAGGTTAGTATTGCCTCACGTGTTCCAACATTTCTACGGAATCCAAACTGATCTTCCCCGAGGTCGGCTTCTACCAGTTTCTCCATTCGTCTGTAAAGAATTCGTGTTAGTATTTTGCAGCTGTGACTTATTAAACTGATAGTTCGGTAATTTTCACATCTGTCAACACCTGCTTTCTTTGGGATTGGAATTATTATATTCTTCTTGAAGTCTGAGGGTATTTCGCCTGTCTCGTACATCTTGCTCACCAGATGGTAGAGTTTTGTCATGACTGGCTCTCCCAAGGCCATCAGTAGTTCTAATGGAATTTTGTCTACTCCCGGGGCCTTGTTTTGATTCAGGTCTTTCATTGCTCTGTCAAACTCTTCACGCAGTATCTTATCTCCCATTTCATCTTCATCTACATCCTCTTCCATTTCCATAATATTGTCCTCAAGTACATCGCCCTTGTATAAACCCTCTATATACTCCTTCCACCTTTCTGCCTTCCCTTCTTTGCTTAGAACTGGGTTGTCATCTGAGCTCTTGATATTCATACAAGTGGTTCTCTTCTCTCCAAAGGTCTCTTTAATTTTCCTGTAGGCAGTATCTATCTTACCCCTAGTGAGACAAGCCTCTACATCCTTACATTTGTCCTCTAGCCATCCCTGCTTAGCCATTTTGCACTTCCTGTCGATCTCATTTTTGAGACGTTTGTATTCCTTTTTGCCTGCTTCATTTACTGCATTTTTATATTTTCTCCTTTCATCAATTAAATTCAATATTTCTTCTGTTACCCAAGGATTTCTATTAGCCCTCGTCTTTTTACCTACTTGATCCTCTGCTGCCTTCACTACTTCATACCTCAGAGCTACCCATTCTTCTTCTACTGTATTTCTTTCCCCCATTCCTGTCAATTGTTCCCTTATGCTCTCCTTGAAACTCTGTACAACCTCTGGTTCTTTCAGTTTATCCAGGTCCCATCTCCTTAAATTCCCGACTTTTTGCAGTTTCTTCAGTTTCAATCTGCAGCTCATAACCAATAGATTGCGGTCAGAATCCACATCTGCCCCTGGAAATGTCTTACAATTAGAAACTTGGTTGCTAAATCTCTGTCTTACCATTATGTAATCTATCTGATACCTTTTAGTATCTCAAGGATTCTTCCAGGTATACAACCTTCTTTCATGATTCTTGAACCAAGTTTTAGCTATGATTAAGTTATGCTCTGTGCAAAATTCTACAAGGTGGCTTCCTCTTTCATTTCTTAGCCCCAATCCATATTCACCTACTATGTTTCCATCTCTCCCTTTTCCTACTGACGAATTCCAGTCACCCATGACTATTAAATTTTCGTCTCCCTTCACTACCTGTATAATTTCTTTTATCTCGTCATACATTTCATCAATTTCTTCATCATCTGCAGAGCTAGTTGGCATATAAACTTGTACTACTGTAGTAGGCATGGGCTTTGTGTCTATCTTGGCCACAATAATGCGTTCACTACGCTGTTTGTAGTAGCTAACCCGCACTCCTATTTTTTTATTCATTATTAAACCTACTCCTGCATTACCCCTATTTGATTTTGTATTTATAACCCTGTAATCACCTGACCAAAAGTCTTGTTCCTCCTGCCACCGAACTTCACTAATTCTCACTATATCTAACTTTAACCTATCCCGCCTTACCAACAATTAATTTTATATGATCATTCCACTTCAAATCGTTCCGCACGCATACTCCCAGATATTTTACAGAATTAACTGCTACCAGTGTTTGTTCCGCTATCATATAATCATACAATAAAGGATCCTTCTTTCTATGTATTCGCAATACATTACATTTGTCTATGTTAAGGGACAGTTGCCACTCCCTGCACCAAGTGCCTATCCGCTGCAGATCTTCCTGCATTTCGCTACAATTTTCTAATGCTGCAACTTCTCTGTATACTACAGCATCATCCGCGAAAAGCCGTATGGAACTTCCGACACTATCTACTAGGTCATTTATATATATTGTGAAAAGCAATGGTCCCATAACACTCCCCTGTGGCACGCCAGAGGTGGAAAGTAATGGATTTCTGGACAGAACTATTGGAGGAGATGATAACTGGGTGCACTATCGCCAACTCACAAAGAAAAGATGGACCAAGGAATGGCGTCTTAGGTCTTCACGAAAACAAAAAAAAATTCACACTCGAACTTCGACAGGAAAAGTTGTGCTCACTGTATGCTTGCGATGCAAATGGGTAGTTCTGAAGCATTACATAGAGAAAGAATTAACAATAACTAGTAATTGATACTCAAATTGTGACAAGGCAGGTGGAATCCTTCTATCTATGAGGTTTTTCTACTTCCAAATATTGAAAAATTTTGTCTTATTCTCAATGCGTTTATATAGTAACATGTAGTATTTACTTAAAAACCTCAAGAACTCGTGTAAACAAAATTTCAAGAGTTCCAAGTCCATTTGTATAATCACATTTCTATAGGTAATACCCCCCCCCCCCCCCTTGTCGGAGGTTCGAGTCCTCCCTTTGGCATGGCTGTGTGTGTTGTCCTTAGCGTAAGTTAGTTTAAACCAGAATAAGTAGTGTGAAGGCAGTTAGTTTAAACCAGATTAAGTAGTGTGAAGGCCTAGGGACCGATGCCCTCAGCAGTTTGGTCCCATAGGAAATTACCATAAACTTCCAGCACTGTAGTTGGAAGCGTATAAAAGTTTGTGAGCTAATCAGTAGATTTGGGAAAAGTGGCGTACGTCATTTGAAAGTTAAGCATTCACCCTTTCCTGTAAAGTATTTTATATTAGCTAAAACTAATTGTCTTCCGAAATAACTGAACTTAAAAATCTGTACTAGTATCATTTTCCATCGCAGATTCCGTCAAAACCATTTTTACATTTTGGTCTTTGACTACTTACTTTGGTGCGTTAATTATTCCGTACAGTTTGACATGCATCACTTATTGATTAACTTAATAATTTCATGTAATTCATTTTGATTTGCAATACGGCGATTGTTCATGTAAACAAAGCGAATCATAATTTAGATAAAGAACCTCGATGTATGTTTATAAATCTTAAGCAAAAAATATTTTCTGTTATCTGAAATTTTATTGATTCTTGAAGGCCATCAAAAAGCGTAAATTCCAACCGAAACATACTTCAAAGCATAATGTGGTCTTCAAAGTAACTGTTTATTCTTACGCCCTGTCTGTAAATAGACGTCACCCATAATAAACAGTCCGCGATTTGAAAGCGAACAGTTATCATCTGTACCAGAGGCGCACTCGTTTTTCGTCTCAAACCACAATTTTACGTACCGCGTGGTTATAATTAAAGTGTAGCTACTTACAGAGATCTAGTGTGGACTGTAATTATCGAGTCCTCCCTCGGGCATGGGTGTGTGTGTTTGTCCTTAGGATAATTTAGATTAAGTAGTGTGTAAGCTTAGGGACTGATGACCTTAGCAGTTAAGTGCCGTAAGATTTCACACACATTTGAACATTTTTTTGTAATTATCGTACGGCAGTAAAACTTGGTAGATATTATAATGCGTTAATGCGGAACCGGTTTACGCTGGAAATAAGTTACTTCCAATTGTGGGCAGCAGGTGCTAATCTGTTGCTGTGAATGCAAGAAAGATATGTAGAAATGTTTCCACATGTAATGGAATAGGAAAAGATCAAACAAGTGAGAGAGACATAATGTTGATTTTACTATTAACCACCGCTTACACAATTTGTTTAATATGAGCGCCGGGGCCGTAGAAGAGTTGCTGCATCCGTAAAACGACTTGATCAATAGTTGCTCGCAGCAGTTCCGGTGGAATCTGAGCAGGGCGTCCCTTTATACTGGCCCTCAGATCAGGTAGCGAGCGAACGTGTTACTGGTAAAGGCATACTCCTAGATATCCCAAGAGCTATGGATTTAGATCAGGTGATCTTACACTCAAGCATCTCGAGATAACACGTTCGTGGAAAGATGCATTAAACAGATGTTTTATTGTGCGAGTGATGTGAAGTGCTGGCCTATACAAGGAGGTCTCGATAACACGCAGACGTCATGGTACAACTGACAGGCCCTCTGGATGTATTCTCGTCAAAGAAGATCGGGACAAAAAAAGGTTCTTGTGAATCCACACCGCACAGTCGCATACGGCGAGTGAAATGGCTCTTGGTACCCTAGATTCGGCAGGTGTGTGTATTCAGTGCACCCTCTAGTACAAGATGCGCCTCGTAACTCCACTGAATATTGCCCGGCCACATGTCCTCAACTTCGATCTGTACCAGAAACCGAAGAGCAAATTCCGAACGTCGCTGAGTATCATGAGGTTTCAGTTGCTGCACCGTCTGGATCTTGTACAGGCAGTAATGTAAAACAGATCGCAAAACATCCCATACTATGGCCATGGGGTGGACAATTCCCGTGACACTGCACGAGCACAACCACTCGGGGCATTTGCTGCACTGTCAGTCACAGCAACGATAACCTTGTCAATAGCAATAATGCCGAGATGACAGTGGTTCTTCACAACACAAAAACGTGAAAATATTTAGTATTAGTGAAAGCGTACGAGGTGCGGCTAGAAAAAAACCGGATTGATGCTGGAAAAAACATTTATTTACAATTATTTACAATTTCATGTTCTCTCCTTCAATGTACTCTCTTCCTCGGTCTCTACACCGCTCCATACAAATTTTCCACTGTTCATAGCAATGCTGCAGATCATTTTCGGTAAGTCCATACATTACTTCCGTCGCTTTTTCTTTTACTGCTTCAACAGTCTCAAATCTAGTTCCTTTCAAAGCTAACTTGACTTTAGGGAAAAGAAAAAAGTCACAGGGGGCCAAATCAGGTGAGTAGGGTGGATGATCTAAGATGGGAATGTTGCGTTTTGCCAAAAACGTCTTCACTGACAACGCACTGTGAGCTGGGGCATTGTCTTGGTGAAGGATCCATGACTTTTTTCTCCACAAATCGTTCCGTTTTCTCCGTACTCGCTCACGTAGGGTAGCCAGGACGCTATTGTAGTAATGCTGATTCACTGTTTGTCCCTCTGGTACCCAATCAATGTGCACAATCCCTTTGATGTCAAAAAAAACAATCATCATTGCCTTGAATTTCGATTTTGACATTCGTGCTTTGTTTTGTCGTGGAGAACCAGGAGTATTCCAATGCATCGATTGGCGTTTAGTTTCGGGATCGTAAGTAAAAGACCACGATTCATCGCAAGTAATAACATTTTGTAAGAAGGTGGGATCACTTTCAATGTTTTCCAGGATGTCAGAACAAATCATTCTTCGGCGTTCCTTCTGTTCAATTGTGAGACACTTTGGAACCATTTTTGAACACACTTTGTTCATGTTGAAACTTTCATGAAGAATCTGCCAAACACTTTCCTTGTCAACTCCTGTTAACTCAGACACTGCTCTGATTGTTAAACGGCGATCTTGTCGAACAAGTTTACCGATTTTTTCAATGTTTGCATCAGTTTTTGCTGACAATGGTCTGCCAGTGCGAGTGTCATCACTGGTGTCTTCGCGGCCATCTTTAAATCGTTTAAACCACTCAAACACTTGTGTTCGCGATAAACAATCATCGCCGTACACTTGTTGTAACATTACAAACGTTTCACTTGCAGATTTTCCTAGTTTGAAACAAAATTTGATGTTAACACGCTGTTCTTTCTGTACACTCAACATTTTCCGACGCACAGACAAAACGTCAACTACTTAAAACAGACGCCACGGGCAGACTGAGTGCAGGAGGCAGATGAAACTCGAGCAGTAGGCGGAGCGAGAGTCACGTGACAGGCCACGCGACTTTCAGCCTTATTGCATTCGTTTTATTGTTTCACCAGTACTAGTCCGGTTTTTTTCTAGCCAAACCTCGTATGTGCTAAAATGTAACACATGTAGAAGAACAGAAAGAATGGCGTAAACAATGAAAAACGTGACTGCTGAAGATACTTCAGAATAAATCGAAACGCGTTTGATCTTAATAAGAGTTTCATTACTGTTGCAAAAGACTGTTTTTAACGTATACAACTGGTACATCAGCAACTGCGGAAAAAGAGACCAAAAAACAAAGAAGACAACAAATATTATTATTTGCGCATAAATCGTTTTATAGCTTAGATTTAGCACACATTTATCTGGTTGATTTTTATAATTCCTCCCTTTTTTCCATAACTGAAGATTCTCATCACTGAATAAAATCAGTCATCTGGAGTTTTTAAAATTGGACCACGACAAAAAAAAAAAAAAAAAAAAAATTGCCATTTAGTGGAACGTATTGTGGAGCAGACATGCTGTTGATCAAAACACTATGTAACGAAAAGTATAAGCCATCTGAAGAGGGGCATGGTAGCCCGAAACCGGATATGGCACTAAAACAAAACATTTAAAAAATAATTTTGGGTGGTTGCGTCATTCATCATTTATGAAGAAGTACACGCTGCATTCCTAGATTTGAAGATGCCTTTGATGATGTAGGATGGAATGAAACCTTTTTCATTCTTGGCAGTTCTCGGGTATCAAGTATAGGTACAAGGATAAACCCTTCTCTTTATGCGAAGCGGATTGGTGTTGTTAATACAGAGATAATTAAACAAGTGACAAAATCAGAAAAGCAGTGTATCAGAGATACTTAGTGTCAGTACCAATGTTTATATCTCGAAGTAATGAAGTAAGAGATAGCTCTATGTGGGAGTTATTTGTCACGGACAGAAAATCAACATAAACGGTTCGCTGATGACCTAGTAGTGCACTCCAAAAGTAAAAAGGAATTGAGCCAGATGCTTCGTGAAGTGGAACGTGTCCTATCTGATGGCTGTAATGCGCACATAAACAAAGAGAAAACAAAGGAAATATTATGTGCAAGAGCTGAGAATGCTGGAGAACTAAATTCCTAACTTGGGCGAGAGACTCTTCAAGGTGGCTGAATTCGGCTGTCTCGGAAGTAGTTAAATAAGGAAGGAGGTGCAATGGAGGTACTGTACCGAGAAGTGCACAAGATTCCTATAAAAATGAACAACATAAAAAATATAAATCTTGAAACCAGAAAATACAGTCGTGCAAACCGGTTTGGAGCACAGCTCTGTATCTACGCGAAACTTGGGCAGCTAAGAAGAGAAAAATCAATCTGTCAGCGAAGCCTGACGCCTGTGTTACCGGAAGGCTTCTAGAGCCAGACTTTAGTGGACTCACCTCTAGCATTTAGGAATTATTTAAAACCGCTCGTGTAGTGAAATAAATTATGAGAAACAAAGTTCTTCTACTTCGCGAAGAGACTAAAACTTCTGGGACGCCGATGGAATGACCAAAGTGCATCCGACCACGCACTTTCCTGTGGTAACGCGATTGACTTTAGACGGTGCCTCGTCTTAAAGCTCCAGTGCGCGGCTCTGCCGAAAGGCGTGCTTCGACGACTGTGTTAGCACTGCAGTAGAGTTTGCTATGGGCTTAATTGCCTGTAGTTTTAGGGACGTCTACGTCTACGTCATTACTCTGCTATTCACAACAAAGTGCCTGGCAGAGGGTTCAATGAACCACCTTCAAGCTGTCTCTCGTCTGTTCCACTCTCGAAAGGCGCGCGGGAAAAACGAGCACTTAAATTTATTTGTGCATGCCCTAAGTTCTCTTATTTTAACGTGATGATCATTTCTCCCTATGTAGGTGGGTGCCAACAGAATGTTTTTGCAATCGGAGGAGAAAACTTGCGATTGAAATTTCATGAGAAGATCCCGTCGCAACGAAAAACGCCTTTGTTTTAATGATTGCCACTCCAATTCACGTATCATGTCTGTGACACTATCTCCCCTATTTCGCGATAATACAAAACGAGCTGCCTTTTTGTACTTTTTCGAACTCACCCGTCAGTCCCACCTGATGCGGATCCCACACCGCACAGCAATACTCCAGAATAGCGCGGACAAGCGTAGTGTAAGAAGTCTCTTTCGTAGACCTGTTGCACCTTTTAAGTGTTCTGCCAATGAATCGCAGTCTTTGGTTTGCTGTACCCACAATATTATCTATGTGATCGTTCCAATTTAGGTTATTTGTAATTAGAATCCTTAAGTATTTAGTTGAATTTACAGCCTTCAGATTTGTGTGACTTATCGCGTAATCGAAATTTAGCGGATTTCTTTTAGTACTCATGTGAATAACTTCACACTTTTCTTTATTCAGCGTCAATTGCCACTTTTTGCACCACACAGACATCTTGTCGAAATCATTTTGCAATTCGTTTTGGTCATCTGATGACTTTACAAGGCGGTACATGACAACAGCTTCTGCAAACAATCTAAGACGGCTACTCAGATTGTCTCCTATGTCGTTAATATAGATCAGGAACAAGAGAGAGCCTATAACACTTCCTTAGGGAACGCCGGATATTACTTCTGTTTTACTCAATGACTTTCCGTCTATTGCTACGAATTGTGACCTTTTTGACAGGAAATCACGAATCCAGTCGCACAACCACGCAGTATGCTTAGAAGACGCTTGTGAGGAACGGTGTCGAAAGCCTTCTGGAAATCCAAAAATGTGGAGTCAATTGACATCCCCTGTCGATAGCACTCATTACTTCATGAGTATAAAGAGCTAGTTGTGCTTCAAAAGAACGATATTTTCTGAATCCGTGCTGACTATGTGCCAATAAATCGTTTTCTTCGAGGTAATTCATAATGTTCGAACACAGTATATGTTCCAAAACCCTACTGTAAATTGACGTTAATGAAATGGGCCTGTAATTCAGCGGATTACACCCATTTCCCTTTTTAGGTACTTGTGTGACTTGAGCAATTTTCCAGTCTTTAGGTACGGAACTTTCTGTGAGCGAGCTGTTGTATATAATTGCTAAATATGGAGCTATTGTATCAGCATATTCTGAAAGGAACCTGACTGGTATACAATCTGGACCGGAAGCCATGCCTTTATTAAGTGATTTAAGCTTCTTTGCTACACCAGGAATACCTCAAAATGGCTCTGAGCACTATGGGACTTAACTTCTTACGTCATCAGTCCCCTAGAACTTATAACTACTTAAACCTAACTAACCTAAGGACATCACACACATCCATGTCCAAGGCAGGATTCGAATCCTGCGTGGCTCCAGACTGTAGCGCCTAGAACCGCTCGGCCACTCCGGCCGGCCTGAGAATATCTTCTTCTATGTTTCTCATCTTGGCAGTTGTTCTTGTTTGGAATTCTGGAATATTTACTCCGTCTTCTTTGGTGAAGGAGATTCGGAAAACCGTGTTTAATAACTCTGCCTTGGTGGCACTGTCATCAATGGCTTCACCGTTGTTATCGCGCAGTGAAGGTATTGATTGCGTCTTGCCACTGGTGAGCTTTATGTATGACAAGGATCTCTTTGGGTTTTCTGCCAGATTTCGAGACAAAGTTTCGGTGTGGAAATTACTGAACGCATCTCGCATTGAAGTACTCGCTGTCTTCCGAACTTCTGCAAAACTTTGGCAATCTTCGGAATTTTGCGTGCTTTCAAATTTGGCATGCTTTTTTCGTTGCTTCTGCAACATCGAGATGACCCGTTTTATGCACCATGGGGGATGAGTACCAACACTGATTGATTTATGTGGTATATATCTCTCAACAACCGTCGATACTATCTCTTTGAAATCATTCCACATTCTACTCTTATATAATCACAACGGAAGGAGTGGAGGCTGTGTCTTAAAAAGGCGTTAAGAGAATTTTTTATCAGCTTTTTTAAATAGATGTACTTTGTGTTTCTTTTCAATGGTTGTAGGTGTTACGGTTTTCAGCCTAGCGGCAACTGCCTGGTGGTCGCTAATCCCTGTATTCGTCATGATACTCCCTATTTGCCCAGTATTATTTGTTGCTAAGAGGTCAAGTATGCTTTCGCAACCGTTTACCCTTCGAGTGGGCTCATGTACTAATTGTTCAAAATAATTTTCCGAGGAAGCATTCAGTACAATTTCGGAAGATGTTTTATGCCTGCCGCCGGCTTTAACGTACAATTTTTCCATCATATCGAGGGTAGATTGAAGTCACCTGCGACTATAATTGTACGATTAGGGTACCTATTTGAAATGACACTCAAGTATTCTTTGAACTGTTCAGCAATTGTATCTTCTGAGTCGGGGGAGGGGTCGGTAAAATGATCCAATTAATAGTTTAGTTCGACTGTCAAGTATAACCTCTACCCATACTATTTCACAGGAACTATGTATTTCAATTTCGCTACAAGGTAAACTTCTGACAGCAATAAATACTCCTCCACCAACTGTATTTAATATAACCTTTCTGAACCTATAACTATTTGGGCTTCAGTGCTTTCTATTACGGTTTGGAGCTCTGATTCTTTCCCATCACACCTACGACAATTTACAACTACAATACCGATCGTTTCTACAACTACCTTACTGTGTTTACTTGCCCCCTTTTAGACGGCGCCCTTTCTGTGCTTCCCTGAGACCCTCTAATCTAAAAAACCACCCAGTCCCTTCCACACAGCCCCCCCCCCCCCTACCACCTAGCTGCTTTCTGTGTGTAGTGGACTCCTGACCTATTTAGCGGAACCCAGGAACCAACCACGCGATGTTGCAAGTCAAGGAATCTGCTGACTAAACGGTCACAGAACCGCCTGAGTCTCTGATTCAAACCCTACACTCGGCTCTTCACCAAAGGGCCACAATCGGTTCTATCGACGACGCTGCAAATGGTGAGCTCAGCCTTAATCTCGCAAGCATGACTGGCTCTCTTTACCATTTACGCTAGGCGCCCGAAACCAGAGAGAATCTCCTCTGATCCAAAGCGACACACGTCATTGGTGCCGACATGAGCCACCACCTGCTGTTGACTGCACCCTATACTCTTCATGGCATTCAGAAGCACAATTTCCACATCCGGAATGACTCCCCTCCGGCATGCACAAGGAGTGCCCACTATCTTCATTCTCCTCCTTGTCTGCCATGTTTCTAAGGGTCCCCATTACGCTCCTAACGTTGGAGCTCCCAAGTACCAGCAAACCCACCCTCTGTGAATGCCCGGATCTCGTGGGCTGAGAAGCTTCCTCTGGAATTGCACCCGGTTCAGAGACTTCTTCAGCGACAGATATCTCCGAAACCTGTTCGTCAAACGAACCGGGGAGGTGCTACAATCGGCCCCTTGGAAAGTCTGTCGCTGCCTGCCAGACTTTGGAATGATCTTCCACTCGAACACGAGTGAGGGGTCAACCTCAGTGCAGGCAGTACCCAGGGCATTCACAGCAGTGGACCGATCGGGGGACATGTGGGATATTCTCGACGTCCCTCGCATCCCCGCGTCCGAACCCGCACAGTAATGCCCCTTGGCAGCAGCCTGAAGCTGTGTGATGGAAGCCAACACCCCCTGGCGCTGTGAGCGGAAGGGTCACCATCTCAGGTCGCATCTGCTCACAGCGATCACAATTCCTATCCATTACTGAAGTCGCTCCAGTTCGAAGCTCGTAAATATACGTAACAAACGAATGGTGCACTCGCCTTGTTAGTAGCAGGAACTCAAGGTGCTCTCTCACAGAAGGTCTAACCGACACTGATGTGAAATACTGTTGTCGTATTGCGCTAGTGCGTGTGGATTCCATGACATTCAGAATCCAGGGAATCGAGATCTGCTTTGTACTGCCCAAACACGACTGACTCCAGACAAATGTGCTCCTGTCGCACATGGAAGAAGATTCTTCGAACAGGCGCACAAAACTTTAGGCCTATATCTCTGACATGGGCATGTTGTGGAATTTTGGAACATGTTTTATGATCGTGTATTATGACATTTCTGGAGAGCGAAAATCTCCTTTGAAATAATCTACAGGGTTCCCGAAACCAACGATTGTGTGAAACCCAGGTTATTCTTTTCGTTCACGAGACCCAGAAAGAAGTAGACACATGTGCCCCAGGTAGTGCCGTGTTCCTTGAGGATAGTCAGGCTTTCGATACAGTTCTGCTCTGCCGCCAATGAACAAAATACAAGAGTTTCTAGCAAACAGAGCATGGCATGTCATTCTAAACGGAGAGAAGTCTTCGGATTTAAAAGTATCTTTGGACGTGCCCCAAGGCGCTGCTATATAGCCCTTACTTTTTACAGTATATACAAATGACCTAATAGACAACGTCGGAGGTTTCATGGGGCTTTTCGCGGATGATGCTGTCGTATATAGAGAAGTATCAGTGCTAGACAATTGTAGCGGAATGCAGGCAGAGTTGCAGAGGATCGAAGCTTGGTTCAGGGAGTGGCATGTGACCATCAACATAAATGTAACGTATTGCGAATACACCGATATAAAGACCTTTTACTGTGTGATTACGGGTTTGCGGAATAGCCACTGAAAGCTTATTTAAGAGGTTGTGTACGGAGCGATTTGAGGTGTAACGACCACATAAAATTAATCACGAGTAAGACAAGTGCCAGATTGAGATTCATTGAACGAATCCACGGGAAATGTACTCCATCAACAATTGAAGTAGCTTCCAAAATCATCGTTCGACCAGTACTTGAAAATTGCTTGACAGTCTGGGATCCGTAACGGATAGGACTCATAGAGGAAACAGGGAAGATCCAAAGAAGCGCAGTGCCTTTCGTTACTGGCTTATTTAGTAAAAAAAAAAAAAAAAAAAAAAAAGAAGGCGTCACGGAGACGCTCAACCACCTCCAATGGCAGACGCTGAAAGAGAAGCGTTTTGCATCGCGATGTGGGTTACTGTTAAAGTTATGAAAGCGTTTGTTCCAAGATGAGTCAGCCAATACATTGCTTCCTGCTACGTATATTTCACGAAAAGACTGTCAAGATAAAATCAAAGAGATTCGGCCCCCACTTAAGAGGCTCACCAGCAGTCTTTATTCCCGCGAACCAAACGCGACTATAACAGGAAAAGGACAAGTAATGCCAATACGCCGGCCGCGGTGGTCTCGCGGTTCTAGGCGCGCAGTCCGGAACCATGCGACTGCTACGGTCGCAGGTTCGAGTCCTGCCTCGGGCATGGATGTGTGTGATGTCCTTAGGTTAGTTAGGTTTAAGTAGTTCTAAGTTCTAGGGGACTGATGACCACAGCAGTTGAGTCCCATAGTGCTCAGAGCCATTTGAAGCATTTGAAGCAATGCCAATACGCGAAGTACTCTACACCACACAGCGCAAGGTGGTTTGCAAAGTATATATGTAAGGTGGGTACATGCAACATTCTGTATACAGCGTGTACAACAACCTCAGCAGAAACTGACAGAATCCCGAGGATTGCCAACCCGGAACAAAGAAACCTAAGTCAGGAAAGCAGTTTATTTAATAGTCACGCCCCAACTACAATAAATTATGATTTGGTTATAGGAATGGGGAAAACCATTGCGAATGGAGCAGGATAACTGAACACAATATTTCACCAATGCACCAATTTTGTGCACCGCTGTAATCAAAACTTTCAACCAATCAACAAGTGTCGATGAAGAAACCTTGTGCGTCCCACACTCGCGAATGCACACAACGAAGTGTCTTTTTCGAGTGGCATCATCTCCATACTTGATCTCACAGTGAATGTTTGTGCCAACCAGTCACGGGGCAGTAACCCCTCCCCCCCCCCCCCCCCCCCGCGTCCATGTTACTTCAGCTTTTAATGTCGTTTTGTGATGAATGCATATCTGAAAAAGTAATTAATCTGCCCTGATGATGGGAGTTGTGCGCTCTTGGCGTGTATACACTGATGCGCTGAAACATTATGACAACTGCCCACCGCGAGGTTGAGTGCCCCCTCGTGGTGTTGCGGCCACATGATGCAGTAAGGAAAGAACTTAAGCAGAAGAGAGGCGAGTAGGCAGTCATTACAGCGAAGATACGGGCCGCACATAAGGGTATCCACTGATATAAGCGGATCTGACATAGGGCCATTGTCGTAGCGCTGCGGCTGGAAACTGTAATCTACATCTACATCCATACTCCGCAAGCTACCTGACGGTGTGTGGGAGGGTACTTGAGCACCTCTATCGGTTCTCCCTTCTACTCCAGTCTCGTATTGTTCGTGGAAAGAAAGATTGTCGGTATGCCTCTGTGCGGGCTCTAATCTCTCTGATTTTATCCTCATGGTCTTGTAACCTCCCCCTCACTTATCGACCTTAATGACAGTGAAAAATTAAACCGCGTGTACCTAATGGAAATTTGGGAAAAAGCAATCGTCACCGAAGTTAATCTGTCGGTAAAGAGGGAGGAAATGGTTACATCTAAATGAAAGGAAAAATGCAAATGAAACTGGTGGAAATTAATTTTGAAAAGGGGTAAAGTTAATGAAGAAAATAAATGTGCGGCCGTTACGTTAACAATCAACTAGCGGTAATTAGATATTTGAGATTTGGGGAAATTACGGTCGCCAGTCCTAAGGACAATTACTATAGTAACTGAAAAAGAAAGGTTATTACACATATAATTAGCACTAGAAGCGTGGCAACTGGAGGTTGACATGTGTAGTGTGAAAACTGAAAGTTTGTCAGAAGTAATAAATTTCGCTACATTCTGACTTAATTTAGCAAAAGAATTAACAAAACCGAAAATCGAAAGTTAATTTAGTGACTGAAGTTAATAGTGAGCTTTCTTTCTGAAGCACATCGAAATTCAGTAAAATACGGTTAGTCTTGGACTACCTCAACAATCATTTCAAAAGCAACTTGAATCTACGCATTTTAGAAATAAGAGATTTTACTTTGAGCTTGAATTAAATGATTCTGAACAATTAACAATGGTAAAATTTAGTACGTACCAAGCTGAGCTGCTGTCACAGGTAAGCTAAAATACGGTAACAAAACTCGCACTCTTAATTTGTGCTTGCGTAACCTAAATATTGTAGTCAGCTATGAATACTTAAAGTGAACTTTGAAATTAAAGCAGTGAAATGGAATTATGCTGGCGTTTGAATTTCAACGACACTCGGGTTCATTTCGGAAAAGGAAGGGACCCTGCTTGGCAATGCAATTGGGACAATGAGCAACAAAGGTTCACGCTACGTTGCTGTAATTTTGTGATTTGAACAGTTTGAAAAGCTGAGGTCTGCCATACAGTTCCAAAACTTTACGTGCTTCCAGTCTTCCTTGTTGGTTGATTGAAGGTTTGAAGCCGTCGATCGAGGATGTGGCGACAGTCACTCATTGTCGGCCGTCGCTGTTGCAGAAGCTGGATGTTGGCGCGCCTTCTTCTCGACACGGTCACCAGACGAAACGGGCTCTTGATGTGCGCCAGCTAATGCTTCCCGTCCGCGACACCATGTCAGAAACTATCATCGCAAGTCGAGCGCAATTACATGCTGCCAAACCCCGAAAGCGCGGCAACTCGCGGGAGCTTCACACCACACACCTGCTCCACTCGCTACTCCAGCCAGACTCTCTCTGCCCGCGCTCCACGCGGCAGAGTTAACACTACCAAAGATCCTACACACTTTGATTCTTCACACGACCCATCGATGTAATCGTTCGATAGCAGTTTTCCCTAGGCAAGACCCAGCGTAAAAATACAAATAATATTTACGAAACAAACCAATTATACATCGACATAAGTGCATAAATATATATATACAAACAGTAAAACAATTACAATATATAAAGAGACAGAAATGTCATATCTTGAGGTAACAAAACAAGGAAAAAAAATAATAGTACAATAGATGGAAATAGGAGGATATGCATTTCCGGCGTTACACGTCCCCACATTGTCTGAGGATGTTCGTGTAACGTAAACAGACTCTGAAAATGTCCCAAAAAAGAAACAGCGGAAATGCATATGCTCAAAACATCAACAAAATTTAGCATTCGTCTAATTAACCATAAATCAATTTTTAGACCATAATAATTGAGTGGAGACACTCCTAATCTTATTCCACTCTGTCATCTTGCACAAAATAAAACAGGTTGACAACATATTAAAATTCATAGAAAATATAGAATATGGTTTAGCTTTTCCAAAGTCATTAAAATTCGTAACACTATGAGAAATGGAATACTATTTGCAAAATTAATTAGAGTGCATGGTCATAAAAACAGGTAGATCAAAATACGCAAATAAATAATTAAATAGACTACACATTTTATATAACCTTTTCATAATTAATATTCTCGTCACGAGAATCTATTTAACGCTAAACAAGAAAATAATGTACAGCAGATCGACAAAAACATAAATATTAACAGCAGAATTCTTTCACATCAGCTGTCCGGGAAGAAAAACAACTCCGCCTTCCGTACTCGCAAGTACAAAGAATGCCGACAGCGGCACAAGAGTCAACAGCGGCACAAGAGCAGACAGCGGCTCCGCCTTGCCAGTATTGTTGCGCCCGCCTGTGCGGCACGCTTGATCTCACTCACCCTTGTGACGGCGTTTCCAGAACGTCCGTTTCACTGAATTCTGTCGGAAAAACTCATTCCCGAGTAATCTCAAGGAGTCCATAAACACTATCACAGTGGATAACTCAACACTGTCCATCATCACACGCATGTACTAGCCTGAAACTTAAAACAGCGTCTAAGTACATCGGCAGTGACTAGTAAACACATATTTATGAAATCTTACAGCTATTTACAATATCATATTTACATTCCTTAATCTACTGTGACTCGGCTGAAAACTTAAACTAGCAGCTTGGATTTTTCAGTTGATTAGATCATGATCAAATTGATTAAAATTAAATTGATTAAACAAAATTAATTACTTATTAATTACAACTTCTTTAATGACCTTGGTCAGTCAAAAGCATGGCAATCTAGCAAATCGTTAAATCTTACACTCTATTTTACATACTGTATAAATTACCCATTGTGTGGTATTAATCGATCCTAGGTCGGTACAATTTCAAGTCTACAATGTTCCGTATACCTAATAGCTTTCCAGAGCTTGGATACTCTAAGCAATAAGCATTTGTGTGTGGTATACCAATGACTTTATATGGTCCATTATAAACAAACTTAAATTTAGAGATTTCATTGTCTATCTCGCTCGATTTCTCATGAGCTTTTACAAGTACTAAGTCTCCGATTGCAAACTTAGCAAAACGCACTTTAGCGTCATGACGACGTATGCGAGCATCGGCTTTTAGCTTCATTACTTCTCACAAACGATCTTTTTTCACACCAATACTAATGTCAATCCGTGGAGGGAATTTGATTATCTCTTCCAATTCACTTTCTACACTTTTGTCAATGCCGAGATTCCTCACGTTATGGCAGTTCAAACTCATACCTACGTCAATGTCATCCGGCCAGTTAACAATGTGTATAGGCTGGTATTGCCTATGCACACCGTCTCCTGCCTCGTCAAAACTAACTACTATTGTTTTATCTCGGGACGTACATGTCAAAGTTTTGCTTTCGCAATTAATCACTGCACGGTACTTTAATAGCCAATCTAACCCGATAATTACTTCCGCAGTTAAGTGTGGCACGACGACAAACTCTTGTTCAAATCGTGCCCCACATATCTCGAAGTTGACAAAAATCTGTTTTGTGACCGGTTTACTGGCCTTCCCAGTAGCACCGATAATTTTCACTCCTGTTACTGGCATAACTACGATGCCAGGTCTGTCTTTCAGTAACTCAAATATTTTCCCAGATACAGCACTCAGTTCTGCACCGGTGTCAATCAACACGTTTAGTTGTAGGTCGTGCATATTAACAGACACTACTATCTGTCTACACATGTCCTCGACTGTTTCTTTATTTTCCCACAGTAAATTCTCGTCTATATCCAGGTCATTCCAGAAAAAAACCATCCGGCTTTGATACTAAATCCGGCTTATCTTGCGGCTTTTTCAGCCTCTGTTCACATACAGTGTTAATTTCAACACGTTTGTCCTGAGGCTTAGTCTGTAGCTTCGCCTCCAACACCGAAACCTTTTCCTGTAACTCGTCAACTAGTGAGTGTTGCTTTGCTATCAACTCACTAATTGTCACCTTCGTTGATTCCTCTTTGGTCAGTTTGATCTCATCTGCCAATCTACCTGGAGGAATGTACCCAGTAGTATCTGCAATTACTTCCTCTGGATCTGCGAAACCCACACTGCTACCGTCTGACCGTATAACGTCAGCTCTAACCTCACACACGCTGTAATCTACGTGCTTTTCTACTAATCGTGTCCGGCTATCACTAAAATTCTCGTAATCTTTCTCCTCAATACTTTCGCAATGCTTAAACTGGAGTTTTGCGTCGGATGGGTCGACCACTTCTAACACTATAACTTTCGGTAAAGTCTGCCGGTCAGGACCAGAACTTTCCGTTACTACTTCAACATCCAACTCCTGCGGGACGAAACACGACGAATCTTGCTCGTGCTCCCCATTAACATCAACTATTTCTAGTAAAGTCTGCCGGTTAGGGCCAGAACTTTCTATCATTTCACAAACACTATCTTCCTGCGGGACGAGACGCGGCAAATCCTGCACGTGCTCCCCATAAACACTTCTCCCATACAGGCCCCTATAATCTCTTAGTTCGTCGTATAAGCGACCGAACTGCCTTAACCAGACCTCATCCCTCTCTGCATCCCCTCGCTCGATGACGGACGTTTTATCCGACATCTGATATTCTCTCAACACTTGCGAATCATTCTTAAACTCAGTCTCCAGTTCCGCTGTGGGTGTTACAGCTGCCACTTTATAATCGATTTCCGGAACACTACTTCAATTGTTCTCACTGACAGTGAATGTATTTTCTACTGCCGTGTCTACAGCTGATCTACTACTTGTGGGCGCACTCCTTTCTCTTAACACTGGCACATTCTCCCGCCGTTGATTATTCCATACGGAATTTTCATAACGACGACACCTGAGTTTTCTCCTGTTATTGGGCCGCCAAAATTTCTCCACGCCCGGTCGGCCCCTCACCGGCGCGGCTAATGGTTTCCCTGTCTCGTCCCAGCAGATACGCTCCTCGGATGCTGCTGAAGCGGCTGATCACACCCTCTGGCGTTATTACTATTCTGTGAAGCCCGTATCACGTTAGTATGATACTGGTTTCCGTCATTCCTGTTATTATTTGCATTGTACCGATTGTTATTACGGTCCGAACCATTATTGTTATTGCTGCCATGGTTGCGGTATGCATTATTCCCATGTTTATCGTTGTTGTGGTTGCTGTGGTACCCGTTGTTGTTACGACGGCCTCTACCACTGTCGCGATTATTGCGCCAATTGTCCTCGTCCTCCACTCTTTCCAAGAAATCATTTATTGTCCTGTAATTGCTTCCTACGTAGCGTTTTGTATCATCTGGAAGCTTTTTGTAGAGTTCCCAGACTATTTCGGATTCCGTGCGGCGATCACGCAAGTATTCCAACTTGCAGATCCAGCCCTCACAAAACTCCTTCATCGAACCGCGCGAATTCGCATCGAAAGGCCTCGATACGACAAATTCGCTCCAGACACTTTGCTGTTTTTGCTCTGACCAGTATTCAGCCAGAAACAAATTTTTAAATTCGTCAAAAGTCAGGTTCGTAATGTTGAGGTTTAAGCCCCAACGCTTGGCATCACCAGCCAACACATCAATAATCGCATTAATTTTTCTCTCATCAGTCCATGATCTGGGTAAAACTCTTTCACAATTCTTAATGAAATCCGTCGCGTGTATACCGCCTTTTTTCAGGGGGTCGAACCGCTCCTCTTTCGTCAACAATTCCGAACCATGTGCATAGATTGGCACATAGCTCTGTTTTTCGTCAAGTTTCTTTTCTAATTCCGACAGTCTCGTAATTACTTGGCAAGTGGTTGACGCAAGCGTTTCCACTTCCCTCTTTTTCTCTTCGCAGGTATTAGCCTGCTTCGTCACTTTGGTATCTACTTCGGATACTAAAGCCTTTAAAGTTTCCACCTTCTTTTGATCCCCTTTTTTCACTAATTGAATTTGTTCCGTCACCTTATTCTCGATGATCGGAGCAACTGATTCTCCTACACTTTTCTCGATTCTGCTAATTTCGGAATTAAAACGAGTATTTATGCTCGCAATTTCCTCCTGAACGCCTATCATTTCCTGTTTAAGATTACCGATTTCGGTATTAATTACAACAATATCTTCTTTGATTTTATCAACTTTTGTGTTAACAACTCCAACATTGTTGATAACAACGTTAATAGCTTTGTTCTGATTGTCTAGCATCCGTTCAAATTTTTCAGACTGAGCTTCTTGCTTGGCAGCCCGAGCTTCTTGCTTGGCAGCCTGAGCTTCTTGTTTGGCAGCCTGAGCTTCTTGCTTGGCAGCCTGATCTTCTTGCTTGGCCGATTGACTCTTGATTTCGTTAATCAAAAGATTCAATAAATCAGTTAAATTCCCGTAAACTACCGGTTTTACTTCCGTAGCAGCTTCCTCTTTAATTGTCCCCCCGTATTCGTCATCAAGGGATTCAGATTTGATTTTCACTTCCGATTCCGAAACATTTTCTAAAGTTTGGAATTCCATTTCTGCTCTTTGTTGCGTTTCGGCGGTCGCGTCTTTGATGCTAGCCGCCTGCCCCTGAACAATGGGTACCGCGGTGCGCGTTTCCCACTGTTCGACCGATTGTTCCGTATTCAAGTCTACCAAATTCTGGTAATTGTTGCCTTCACTCATTTTAATAATTTTCAATATAAACGCCAAATCTCAAATATAATTAGGATTACTCCCACTACTTATTCTCGCTGACGTAACGGCCTGTACGTAACCAGTACTTTGTAACGAGCTTTGCAACATACAAAATTCGTGTCCAGAACAACGTAAAAACTGAAGATTGTCCTGTCACAAGGTCGCCACGTGTAACCTCCCCCTCACTTATCGACCTTAATGACAGTGAAAAATTAAACCGCGTGTACCTAATGGAAATTTGGGAAAAAGCAATCGTCACCGAAGTTAATCTGTCGGTAAAGAGGGAGGAAAGGGTTACATCTAAATGAAAGGAAAAATGCCAATGAAACTGGTGGAAATTAATTTTGAAAAGGGGTAAAGTTAATGAAGAAAGTAAATGTGCGGCCGTTACGTTAACAATCAACTAGCGGTAATTAGATATTTGAGATTTGGGGAAATTACGGTCGCCAGTCCTAAGGACAATTACTATAGTAACTGAAAAAGAAAGGTTATTACACATATAATTAGCACTAGAAGCGTGGCAACTGGAGGTTGACATGTGTAGTGTGAAAACTGAAAGTTTGTCAGAAGTAATAAATTTCGCTACATTCTGACTTAATTTAGCAAAAGAATTAACAAAACCGAAAATCGAAAGTTAATTTAGTGACTGAAGTTAATAGTGAGCTTTCTTTCTGAAGCACATCGAAATTCAGTAAAATACGGTTAGTCTTGGACTACCTCAACAATCATTTCAAAAGCAACTTGAATCTACGCATTTTAGAAATAAGAGATTTTACTTTGAGCTTGAATTAAATGATTCTGAACAATTAACAATGGTAAAATTTAGTACGTACCAAGCTGAGCTGCTGTCACAGGTAAGCTAAAATACGGTAACAAAACTCGCACTCTTAATTTGTGCTTGCGTAACCTAAATATTGTAGTCAGCTATGAATACTTAAAGTGAACTTTGAAATTAAAGCAGTGAAATGGAATTATGCTGGCGTTTGAATTTCAACGACACTCGGGTTCATTTCGGAAAAGGAAGGGACCCTGCTTGGCAATGCAATTGGGACAATGAGCAACAAAGGTTCACGCTACGTTGCTGTAATTTTGTGATTTGAACAGTTTGAAAAGCTGAGGTCTGCCATACAGTTCCAAAACTTTACGTGCTTCCAGTCTTCCTTGTTGGTTGATTGAAGGTTTGAAGCCGTCGATCGAGGATGTGGCGACAGTCACTCATTGTCGGCCGTCGCTGTTGCAGAAGCTGGATGTTGGCGCGCCTTCTTCTCGACACGGTCACCAGACGAAACGGGCTCTTGATGTGCACCAGCTAATGCTTCCCGTCCGCGACACCATGTCAGAAACTATCATCGCAAGTCGAGCGCAATTACATGCTGCCAAACCCCGAAAGCGCGGCAACTCGCGGGAGCTTCACACCACACACCTGCTCCACTCGCTACTCCAGCCAGACTCTCTCTGCCCGCGCTCCACGCGGCAGAGTTAACACTACCAAAGATCCTACACACTTTGATTCTTCACACGACCCATCGATGTAATCGTTCGATAGCAGTTTTCCCTAGGCAAGACCCAGCGTAAAAATACAAATAATATTTACGAAACAAACCAATTATACATCGACATAAATATATATATACAAACAGTAAAACAATTACAATATATAAAGAGACAGAAATGTCATATCTTGAGGTAACAAAACAAGGAAAAAAAATAATAGTACAATAGATGGAAATAGGAGGATATGCATTTCCGGCGTTACAGTCTCTTCGCGAGATGTACGTAGAAGGGAGCAACATACTGCCTGACTCCTCGATGAAGGTATGTTCTCGAAACTTCAACAAAAGCCCATACCGCGCTACTGAGCGTCTCTCCTGCAGAATCTTCCACTGGAGTTTATCTATCATCTCCGTAACGCTTTCGCGATTACTAAATGATCCTGTAAGGAAGCGTGCTGCTCTCCGTTGGATCTTCTCTATCCCTTCTATCAACCCTATCTTGTACGGATCCCACACCGGTGAGCAGTAGTCAAGCAGTGGGCGAACAAGTGTACTGTAACCTACTTCCTTTGTTTTCGGATTGCATTTCCTTAAGATTCTTCCAATGAATCTGTCTGGCATCTGCTTTCCCGACGATCAACTTTATATGATCATACCATTTTAAATCACTCGTAATGCCTACTCCCAGATAATTTATGGAATTAACTGCATCCAGTTGCTGACCTGCTGTATTGCAGCTAAATGATAAAGGATCTTTGTTTCTATGTATCTGCAGCACATTACACTTGTCTACATTGAGATTCAATTGCCATTCCCTGCACCTTGCGTCAATTCGCTGCAGATCCTCCTGCATTTCAGTACAATTTTCCATTGTTACAACCTCTCGATGTACCACAGCATCATCCGCAAAAAACCTCAGTGAACTTCCGATGTTATCCACAAGGTCATTTATGTATATTGTGAATAGCAATGGTCCTACGACACTCCCCTGCGGCACACTTGAAATCACTCTTACTTCGGAAGACTTCTCTCCATTGAGAATGACATGCTGCGTTCTGTTACCTAGGAACTCTTCAATCCAATTACACAATAGGTCTGATAGTCCATATTCTCTTACTTTGTTCATTAAACGACTGTGGGGAACTGTATCGAATGGCTTGCGGAAGTCAAGAAACACAGCATCTACCTGGGAACCTGTGTCTATGGCCCTCTGAGTCTCGTGGGCGAATAGCGCGAGCTGGGTTTCACACGCTCGTCTTTTTCGAAACCCGTGCTGGTTCCTACAGAGTAGATTTCTAGTCTCCAGAAAAGTCATTATACTCGAACATAATACGTGTTCCAAAATTCTCTGAAATGGTGAAGCTGGTCGTCTGTTAGCGTCCTACTTGATGGTTCAGATGGTTCTGAGTACTATGGGACTTAACATCTGAGGTCATCAGTCCCCCAGACTTAGAACTACTTAAACCTAACTAACCTAAGGACATCACACACATCCATGCCCGAGGCAGGATTCGAACCCGCGACCGTGGCAGCGGCGCAGTTCCGGACTGAAGCGCCTAGAACCGCTCGGCCTCAGCGGGACGTACTACTGTCCTGAGCGCCTATGGAAAGTGGTTGAAGGACAGTGAAATAACGGGCATTCCGTACGGCATTGGACGACCACGTCCCATCACTAAACGTAGAGGTCGGACGGTCCCCCATAGTGTAATCCAAGATAGGCAGCGATCTGAACCAGGTATGACGACGGAGCTCAATGCCAGTGCAGGTACAGGTTTTTCGGAGCCCATCGTTCAAAGGTCACTGTTGAATATGTAGCTCCACATCACGTGACCCGTACATGTTCCTGTATTAACCCAACGACATCGTCAGTTATGATTTCAGTGGGCACAGCATCACTGAGTTTTCACCGTGGATCAACAGAAACGTGTCGCCTGTCGAATGAATCGCATTTCTTGTTTTATCAGGTCGATGGTTGGTTCCTTACACGACGTCATCCAGGTGAATGGCTGCATGAAACATGCACCGCACCACAGATGCAGGCCGGTGAGGGCAGGATTATGCTATGGGGAACATTGAGTTGGGCTTCCATGGGATCTGTAGTGGAGTTCGAAGGCACCATAACAGCAGTGAACTGCGTGAACATTGTTGCGGACCACCTCCATCGCTGCATGCTGGGAGTCTCCTTCTAAGGCGATAACATCTTCCAACAGGATAACTGTCCCCGGCTGCGAGGTCAGTATGGTGGTACAATGGGTTTAGGGACATTACAGTGAACTCACACTGATGTCTTGGCTAACAAACGTGTCTGATCGGTACCCATTAGAACATATATCGGTCGCCAGCTGCGTGTCAGTAAACCACCATCCCGTAATTTGCGGGAACTGCTTGATCTGTGCGTAGAGATCTGGGCCACAAACTTCATCCGGTCAAGGACCTGTAGAATCCATGACCAGCAGAAAGTCTGTTGTACTGTGTTCGAAAAGTGGAACAACACGCTATCAAACAGGTGGTCATTAATGTTCAGGTTCAGGCTCGTCGGAGTACGTCTTGCATATATGCAGTGGTGTGGTTCTTCGTGGAGCTTTTTTTTTCTTTTTTGCGGACTGTTTTATTTTAAAGGCACGCTAGGCTGGGTGGACCATTCCCTCAGGCTCCCCTGGCAGCCAACCGCATTAGCCTGGCGCCTGCCTATCGGCGGAATTTCACAGTGTCGCGTTCCTCCCACCCTTTGAGAAAAGGCCCCTGCCAAGCCTAGCTGGCCTCTTTCCACATCGACATTCGCCCTCACGCCAGTGTTTTCATTACAATCACTGCACTTCACACTAGTCTGGCTGTCTCCTTATTATTTTTCTCCTTTACTTCTTAAGTTCCCTGCCTGAGTTTATTTCCCCTATTTTCTAGAAGACTATAGCAGTCTCGACTCTTCTGTATGGAAGCGAAGTATGAATCCCATCGACAGGAGCCGAATTCAATCTACAGGAATGAAACTTTCTGGCAGACTACAACTAATACCCGCATCCTCGCATTTCGCCCACAGTGCCCTTACCGGTTCAGCTGTCTACCCACGACTCCCGACCCACGCGCTCAGCTTCCCCTCTGCCAGTCCCTCTCTCCAACTTTTCAAATTTCACAACTCTGCTCCAATAAAGAAGAGCTCTGCAATAAAACAAACAGCACCATTTCAGTGTACTTGTATTTGACTATCCAGGTCGTAAAATAGCAAATGTCTTTTTCCTCTCTCATATTTTTAGCCATTTATTCATTTATTTTAGTTACGAGAAGCAATAGACATTTCTACAGATGAACTCTTCAAAAGTTGTCTTTCAGTCAAGAGGAGTTCTGTCACAAGAGATGTTTTTGGGTTTCAGTGCATTTTAACCACCACAGGGAGACTAAGCTTACAACAGGTTTCGAGTAGCCAAAAGGCATTTTAGATTTCTCCGGTTAGATTTTACTAACCACCCTAGTACCAATGGAGACGATGTTACTTCATAAGCACAACGGAAATACCTTCTACTCAAAACTGTTATCAGAATATGACTTTCTCTCTGTCACTAATTGTATCCAACGATGTTTTGTTCATTTTTATATTTACAACGCATTAAAATTTATTCATGGTGTTTGAACTGAATACCACTTAGCTCAATACACCCCCAGTTTAAATTGTTTGTTTGTTTCTCGGTTATAACGTTTATGAAAACAGAATGATAACTGTTATCTTGAAAGGCTGTTATACGAAACACCTGAAATTATGAAAATATTATTTCTTACTTTTTTCTGTACCCATTGATAGGGTTTGTTGCCTCAGCTGTTATTGTTCCCTTTCTAGTACCACTGGGATCAATACAACCGCCACCTAAATTTCTTTTTGTTTCTTGAATGTAATATTTACGAAAACAGAATGATGACTTTTGCGTCGAACAACTATAATATCTGTTTTTATGTGTGTTCATTAAACCCGTGTGAATTACTTGTGGTCTCTATAACGCGAGTGGTACACAGTGAAACAAGAAAATCCTGGTAGTAAGACGCTTAAGAGATTTACTTCAGAAGGATAATAATTTTGAGATGTTCTTCACCTCGAAGAGTTTCTTTAAGCTTTAAGAGGATTTAAGTTTATTCTTCTTCCTCGTAAACCAGAGGACTTAAAGTGCTAAGAGGATCCACTATCAATAAGGAGTGTTCTTTTCTTTTTCTTATTTTTCCTGTCAGGAAGATTTGCGATAAATTTCATATCCAGACTTTTAACAAATAAGGCACCAGGAAATTTTAAGTTAGAGCACCTGCATAGAACATCGTTAAAATTATATAGACGCAGAGCTTTGTAAGAAGTTCCTTTCCAAGAACTCAGCTCCTTCTACGGAACACACTTGTGAAGGGTGGGAACGCATGTCATTAACCTGAGCCAAAGAAGGCTATTTTCGCGAGTGCAAGCAGAAGGTGAAACCTGACAAAAAATAAAAAATAAAAACCTATTCCTCAATCAGTAAGAGCATTGTCCGTGAGGGAGAGGTTACACGTTTCAGTTCCGGTTCCGGACACAATATGAATCTGTCAGGAAGTTTCGAGACAGTGCACACTCCACTGTGAAGTGAAAGATTCATTCTGGAAACAATCCCCTAGGTTTCGGCTAAGTTGTATGTTCCCTGTCTGTCCGTCTTTCCAGAGAGGGACTCTGCTGTACAGAACAGATTGCCACCTTTCTGCCGTCTAATTCCCGCACTGTTACTTTATTCGGCTACCAGTTCCGTTGATTTATTACGCAATCTTCACGCCCTCTGAGCGATGAGTAGAAAGATTCCAATCCCGCTTTCGGTCAAAATAGGGGCCGGCATTCAGAGAGTGATATCTGTAGATTTCTGCTTGGTACAGAGATCACTTCACATATCATCTGCCGAGTCGGATGGCAATTGGAATGAATCTTGGACGATGAACAGTTCAACAAGAAGAGAACTGAAGCTTTTGTAATGTGCTGCAGAACAATTCTGCCGATTAGATGAGTAGATCGGACAACTGATGAGGAGTTACTGAATCAAACAGCGGAAAAATGTAAGGCGCAAGTTGGCTAAAAGAAGAGCTCCGTTGATAGGATACACCATCAGTAGGGGCTACTGCACGCTATCGTAAGTAACTGTAGACTACCGTAGTTTTCCTAGTAGCTTCGGTCAGTTCAAATGGCTCTAAGCACTGTGGGACTTAACATCTGAAGTCATCAATCCCCTAGACTTAGAAACTACTTAAACCTAACCAACTTAAGGACATCACACACATCCATGCCCGAGGCAGGATTCGAACCTGCGACCGTAGCGGCAGCGCGGTTCCGTGCTGAAGCGCCTAGAACCGCTCGGCTACCACGGCCGGCTTCGGTCAGTTAAGGTTGTATCCGTGTAAGCTGTTCGCTAACTAAGTGTATTGCATACCTATCGGGCCTTACCTTATAACGATCGTTTTCTTTACGTATGAGATCAGTGTCTTACTTGATTCCCCTAAAAATCGGAAACTGTGACCCGTCTAGAAACTGAGTGAGGATATATTAAGGGTCGGGTAACATAAGGAAACTTTTTGTTGTACATAGTTATCCTCATGTAAACTGTACATGTATCAAAAGTAATTGTTTTGGTTGTATAAAAGCGCGTAAGTCAAGCAATCAACAAGTTTTTTTTACGGAACAATAAAAGATTATTTATTCGTCACACGACCGGTTTCGGGCTTGTGCCCATCCTCAGGTGTTTATACATTCATGTACATGTTTATATTGCTGGAGATCGCTGTTTACATACAAAGAAAATTATTTGCTGGTGACTAAACAGATACAAGTGGAACAATTGTAAGTAGCAAGGCAGCAGCTGTCGAAAATATGTTTGTACTTGCATGAAGATGAATCGTCCTTATTATAATTATGCTGTGGTGACAGTTTTACACTCAACTGCACATTTGTTATCGTTTTCACGTCGATGTTTCATTGTTTTTAAAAGTTGGTGAAATATGCAGCAAACTTCTATAAAACTGAGATATGGACGTGAAAATAACAAATGTGCAACTGACTGGAAAACTGTTACCACAGTATAATTATAATAAGGATGTTTTATCTTTATGTAAGTAAATATTTTCGACAAATGCTGCCTTGCCACTTACAACTGTTCCACTTGTACCCGTTCAGTTAGCAGCAAATAATTTTCTTTGCATTTAAACAGTGATCTTCAGCAGTATAAACATGAACGTATTGGGAGAAGCACCAGTTGTGTGACGAATAAATAATATTTTATTGCGACTCGTAGCGAAAATTTTTCTACACCTTATAAAACAATAGTCACACAGTTCAACTGCATGCACTATAAGTCATATTTGGGGTTTTGCTCGGTTATAAGTAAAAAATAAAAAAAACACTTCTTATAACCGAGAAGGCGTTCGATACAGTTCCGCACTGTCGCCTGATAAACAAAGTGAGAGCCTACGGAATATGCGACCAGCTGTGTGGCTGAATTGAGGAGTTTTTAGCAAACAGAAGACAGCATGTTGTTCTCAATGGAGAGACGTCCACAGACGTTAAAGTAACCTCCGGCGTGCCACAGGGGAGTGTTATGGGACCATTGCTTTTCACAATATATTTAAATGACCTAGTAGATAGTGTCGGAAGTTCCATGCGGCTTTTCGCGGATGATGCTGTAATATACAGAGAAGTTGCAGCATTAGGAAATTGCTGCGAAATGCAGGAAGATCTGCAGCGGATAGGCAGTTGGTGCAGGGAGTGGCAACTGACAATTAACATAGACAAATGTAATGTATCGCGAATACATAGAAAGAAGGATCCTTTATTGTATGATTATATGATAGCGGAACAAACACTGGTAGCAGTTACCTCTGTAAAATATCTGGGAGTATGCGTGCGGAACGATTTGAAGTGGAATGATCGTATAAAATTAATTATTGGTAAGGCGGGTATCAGGTTGAGATTCATTGGGAGAGTCCTTAGAAAATGTAGTCCATCAACAAAGGAGGTGGCTTACAAAACACTCGTTCGACCTATACTTGAGTATTGCTCATCAGTGTGGGATCCGTACGAGGTCGGGTTGACAGAGGAGGTAGAGAAGATCCAAAAAAGAGCGGCGCGTTTCGTCACAGGGTTATTTGGTAAGCGTGATAGTGTTACGGAGATGTTTAGCAAACTCAAGTGGCAGACTCTGCAAGAGAGGCGCTCTGCATCGCGGTGTAGCTTGCTGTCCAGGTTTCGAGAGGGTGCGTTTCTGGATGAGGTATCGAATATATTGCTTCCCCCTACTTATACCTCCCGAGAAGATCACGAATGTAAAATTAGAGAGATTCGAGCGCGCACGGAGGCTTTCCGGCAGTCGTTCTTCCCGCGAACCATACGCGACTGGAACAGGAAAGGGAGGTAAAGACAGTGGTGCGTAAAGTGTCCTCCGCCACACACCGTTGGGTAGCTTGCGGAGTATAAATGTAGATGTAGACCAAACGTATACCGAGAAATACCGCTTATTCAGAACTGTAATACCGGTATCGGTTTAGGGCGGTCGATTTTTCCCATCCCTATCGCTGGTGCCGAGAGACGGTTCCGCCCGGCAGCACGCTGGAGCCTGGGCTGCACAGCAGAGAGGCAAAGTGTTTCGGAAGTGAGCGACAAAGACGAGTGGCGTGCCCGCGGCGGACGGAACGGCACGGAGCGGCTGGCCGGTCAGCGGGCCGCGAGTTGAGTGGCCCCGGCGCGTGCGGTGGGGGGGATTAGAAAGTGAAACGCGAGCGCCGCCCCCTCCCCCCCTCCCGCCGCCGCACAGTAACGGTGCCACCGCGAGGCGAGGCGAGGCGAGGCCAGGCGCCGTTATCGACAAGCCGCGGGTCGACAACCTCCGCGCCGCTGCGCTTAAAGCGGATGGCGCGCTTCGCGCTGCGCCGCGCCTGGACCAGCCGCAGTGCACGGGGGCGGAGGGCCCGCCGACTCCCGCGCCGGCCGCAGTCGGCGCCTCCTGCTGCTGTCCGAGCGTCGACTCCCGCAGCCGCTGCCGGCGGCAGCCGTAACCACGCGTACTGCACGGCGTTAATCGCGTAATTGTGTTTGTTACCTATAGGCACGTTCCTCTCTCGTCCGTCCCCGGATCTTCCGTGGCGTCCCCGCGGTCGCCTCCACAATGCAAGCAGGCGCTATTTGCGACTTGCGCCGCGCGAGACAAATTGCACGACGCACTGATCGGCACATTTAACTGCAAACCGTCAATGGCGTACACACGTTAGGAAGAGATCGGACAGTACCGGCTGGCCGTCCGGATTGGCCGTGCGGTTCTAGGCGCTACAGTCTGGAACTGAGCGACCGCTACGGTCGCAGGTTCGAATCCTGCCTCGGGCATGGATGTGTGTGATGTCCTTAGGTTAGTTAGGTTTAATTACTTCTAAGTTCTAGGCGACTGATGACCTCAGAAGTTAAATCGCATAGTGCTCAGAGTCATTTGAACCATTTGAACCAGGACCGACTGCGTAAGCTTTTTCGAAACAGTTATTTCTGTCTGCAGTGGAACAGTCTTCACGCTAAACAAAACTACGATGCCTTGCTTAACAGAATTCTAATACTCATTGCCTTAAGAATACACGTCTTGATTGCTTTATAGTAGCGACCCCGGCAACGCTTCGGAATTGTTAAATGTGTATGGCAACTGAACATAGGATGTTCATACAGTCATTGCCCATACTAACGGGGATAATAGAGGAGACAAAAACAAATATTACACTACTGGCCATTAAAATTGCTACACCACGAAGATAACGTGCTAAGCACGCGAAATTTAATCGACAGGAAGAAGATACTCTGTTATGCAAATGATTAGCTTTTCAAAGCATTCACACAATGTTGGCGCCGGTGGCGACACCTACACCGTGCTGACATGACGAAAGTTTCCAACCGATTTCTCATACACAAACAGCAGTTGACCGCCGTTGCCTGTTGAAACGTTGTTGTGATGCCTCGTGTAAGGAGGAGAAATGCGTACCATCATGTTTCCGACTTTGATAAAGGTCGGATTGTAGCCTATCGCCTTTGCGGTTTATCGTATCGCGACATTGCTGTTCGCTTTGGTCGAGATCCAATGACTGTTAGCAGAATATGTAATCGGTGGGTTCACGAGGAAAATACAGAATGCTGGATCCCAAAGGCCTCGTATCACTAGCAGTCGAGATGACTGGCATCTTATCCGCATGGCTGTAACGGATCGTACAGCCACGTCTCGATCCCTAAGTCAACAGATGGGGACGTTTGCAAGACTACAACCATCTGCACGAAGAGTTCGACGACGTTTGCAGCAGCATGGACTATCAGCTCGGAGGCCATGGCTGCGGTTATCCTTGACGCTGCATCACAGACAGGAGCTCCTGCGATGGTGTACTCGACGACGAACTTGGGTGCACGAATGGCAAAACGTCATTTTTTCGGATGAATCCAGGTTCTGTTTACAGCATCACGATGGTCGCATCCGTGTTTGGCGACATCGCGGTGAACGCACATTGGAAGCGTGTATTCGTCATCGCCATACCGGCGTATCACCCGGCGAGATGGTATGGGGTGCCATTGGTTACACGTCTCGGTCACCTCTTGATGAACTGTGGTATCGTGTTGAAGCTGCATCGGCAGCTGTACCTGTACTCGCCATCCAAGATCTGTTTGACTCAATGCCCAGGCGTATCAAGGCCGTTACTACGGCCAGAGGTGGTTGTCCTGGGTACTGATTTCTCAGGATCTATGCACCGAAATTGCGTGAAAATGTAATCACATGTCAGTTCTAGTATAGCATATTTGTCCAATGAATACCCGTTTATCATCTGCATTTCTTCTTGGTGTAGCAATTTTAATGGCCAGCAGTGTAAATTTGTATGGGAACTGAACATAGGATGTTCATACAGTCAGTGCGCATACCAACGGGGATAATAGAGGAGACGAAAACAAATATTATTTGATACCCACGACAATGATCGGGATTAATTTAAGGAAAACACGTGCAAAGGTGGTCCAGCTTGATGCTTCATATATAATTGCCAAACAAATATTTTTATTTAATAACGGTTCTATCATAAACCAAGTAACAGTTACCAAGATTCTCGCCAAATATATACAGATAGTTAAGGCACTTAAATTAAAATCATACGTGCTTGAGCATTGTCTTGCAAAATGATGTTTAGATCCTGCAGAAAGTGTCATCACTTCTGTCTCTACGCTGTTCATTTTTGGAACACAACCTACGACCAGCTTAGAGACAGAAGTGATGTTACTTTCTGCAGGACCTGACAATGATTTTGCAGGACAATGCTCAAGCACATACAGTGGAAGCTGTTACTGATTTGTTTGACTAATGGGGACGCTAAGTGCTATACCACCTACTGCACTCTCCTGACTTAAGCCCTCGTGAGTTGAACTCGTTTTATAAACTGAAGGAAACATTTCACGGCATTCGCTTCAAAACTGCTACAAATTCGTCGGGCAATAGACCACGCCGCTCGAACTGTCAACACAACTGGCACTGCTAAGAGTATCCTACGACTTCCACATCGCTTTCAACGTGTTATACACAATGCTGGTGACTACTTTGAATGTCAGTAAGACTTTGAAACACCTGTCTATTTTGTAGGAGCCTCTGTTAAAGTTGCAACCCTCGTATCTCACAACGTTTCTGCTACATAGCTGCTGTAGTCATCAGGATGAAGATGTCTGCGATTATGCATTCTACTTGTTCCTAGGTACAGTCCAGTACTATATTCGCTACGATATTTTGTATGTATGACAGAGCGTAAAACTAAAGGTTCCTGGCAGATTAAAACTGTATACCTGTGTATCTGAAACTGGCACGATACACCAATAAAAATTTGGAAGTTGACTTCCTAAAAAATTATCCAGAAGTCCATTAACAAACAAGTATGCCATGAATAACTAAGGGAATTAAAGTCTCATGTAAATGGAAGAGGGAAATTTATATAAAGGCCACAGTAGACCACAATCCGACATTACCTGCATGCTACAAAACTATTGTAGCACTGTAAGGAAAGTCATTGAAATATCCAGAAGTTTGCACATCCTGAAGTGCAGATAACAATATTAAAACTACGTGGGATATTGTCCAATAGGAGACAGGCCATCCACTCAGTACTCAAGATACCATAACAATCACACTAAATGACAATGTTAAGACTAATAATTCGCAAGTTACAAGCACTTTTAACAATCACCTTTTAAATGTAGCAGCAAAAATAGGATTTAATGGTTCAGTTGAAGAAGCAAGAGAATATCTGAAAAAGTAGATCGGCACTACTTTAACCAACTAATAGACTTATCTTGATTGATTTTTTTCCTATTCGTCATATAATAGCTTAACCTTATAATTTAAAGATCGCTGATATTAATAGAAGTATAAAAGTTCTAAAAAAACTGAAGCTCATGTGGTGTTGATGGAATTTCAAACAGAATTCTGGAAAGTTATTCCAACTTAATAAGTAATGTTATTAATGACGCAAGCAATACATCACCGGCACAGTATTTTTCGAGCAGTTGTTGTATCTCTGCACACAAAAGATGACACGACAGTCTTAAGCAATTATTGTCCAGTTTTCTTACCTACACCTTTTCCCAAAATAATTGAATAAGTGATGTAATCAAGAGAAGTCAGTAGCTCAGAAAGGGCTTCAATATGTAACAACAAACATTTTTTGTTATTTGCCTAATGGTATAAAATGTCAGGTAGCAGAGCAACTTTCAAATTTAAGTTAAAATAATTTCTCCTGGACAACTCCATCTATTCCGTTGACGAATTTCTCCTTAAAAACTGGTAGCCAAAAAATAAAAGAAAATCTTATTTTCAAGTGTAGTTGCATCGGTAGGATGAATAATTGTGTATTCATTAATAGTCATAAATGTACAGGGTGAAAAGTATTTAAACCGACAAACTCTGGGAGGTTGTAGGGGGCATAAAAAAAAATATTTTTCCCTAATGTCATTTTTTTCGTATGAGGTGTATTTAAACTGGTAGAGGAAGATTTCTCTGGCGGCAAATTAATTAAACCAACAAACACTTTTCAATTTTTTATGACCAAGAGACAACACATTAACACAACCCAATTCCGATTACAGTAGATTTTCAAAGATTCCTCCATTGACACCTAAACGAAGGTTACACATTCGGATCATGTTCTGTCTGACACGGGCAAAACCCCAGGAGTATGCTGAATTGTTCCTGCCGCTGCTACTATCCGGGCTACCAGATCCTCTTCTGATGCAACAGGAGTTGTATAAACAAGGTTGCGCATTTCTCCCCACACAAAAAAGTCCAGATGGGACATATGTGGGGATCGAGAAGGCCATGGTACAGGACCACCTGTGCCAATCCACGTTTCTGGGAACCGTCGGTCCAGGAATCGACGCACAGGACGACTGAAATGTGCCGGCGCCCCGTCATGTTGGAACCACATGCGTTGTCTTGTAGGGAGCGGGACGTCTTCCAGCAATTCTGGCAATGCTCTGGCGAGAAAATTGTAATACTGCCTGCCATTTAATGGCCTAGGTAGCAGATACGGCCCAATTAAACAGACCCCAATAACACCGACCATCACTTTAACGAAGAACCGCTCGTGATGAGCGCTAGTAACTGTGGCATGTGGGTTATCGTCACTCCAAACATGTGAACTCTGCATGTTGAAGACTCCATCACGCTCGAACGTTGCTTCATCGGCAAACAACACAGAGGATGGAAATGTAGGATGCATTTCACACTGTTCCAGGTACCACTGCGAAAACTGTGCTCTGGGTGGATAATCAACTAGTTCCAGGTTGCGGACACGCTGTAAGTGAAATGGACGTAACAATTGCTCTCGAAGGACTGTTCTTACATTCGTCTGATTCGCCCCCATGTTACGTGCAACTGCAGGAGTGCTGATTGGAGGATCCCGCTCCACATGCTGCAGGACAGCTTCCTCAAATTGTAGCGTTCTTACCGTGCGACGGCGTCCCTGTCCAGGTAATCTTCTAAATGACCCGGTCTCACGCAGACGTTGGTACACAGCAGCAAAGGTCGTATGATGCGGGATACGGCGATCAGGATATTGTTGTTGATAAACCCGCTGTGCAGCTCGTCCGTTGTGGTGCACTACGTAGTACGCACCAACCATATCAGTGTACTCAATCCAAGTGTATCGCTCCATTAGTAAACAGAGACAGTGCACTACTACAATGGTGGACAGCAGTTGCCTACAACTGAAGAATGTGATACGCCCTCTGACAACTGAAGAGCGTAATACGCCTTTTAACAACTGAAGTTCGTAATACGGCCTCTTAACAACTGAAGAGCGTAATACGGCCTCCACCAGTTTAAATAATCCTCATAGGAAAAAATTACATTAGGGAAAAATATTTGTTTGGATGTCCCCTACAACCTCCCAGAGTTTGTCGGTTTAAATACTTTTCACCCTGTATATTTCTTAAAGTTAACACTAATCATGTATATAAATCCTGAAACTGAATCGTTCCACATCATAGCGGTAAAAGAGTTTTTCAAATGATCCGTGAAACATGTAACTAAGTAACTAACTGTTAAAAGAAAGGCATCGATGTCAACAGTAGGCCCATTGCGTAGAGCGAATTTTTAAGTTTTTCTTTAAAACAAAACAAAAGAATTCCTTTAAAATAAAATTGGTGGGGCGAAGACTGTCTTTTATGTTCGCTCACAGAAAACGTCGCAAGGTGTGACGTCTCTTGAATTGGGAGCCCAAAAGCAATGAACAAGACCTTGTTGTCCACATCCTCCAACCCAGCGTTGTGGGATGGTGCTGTTAAGATAACACTCCACCTCCTGATGAAAGTGAGCAGGGGCGCCGTTATGCATAAAGATGAAGTCACTGGAATCTTTGTGAAGTTGACAAAATAAGTGGTTTTGCAGCATGTCCAGGTATGACATTCCTGTCACATTTATCCCTTCAAAAAAGAAAGATACATAAACTTTGTGAACTGAGGCGACACACAACATATTCAGTTTCGGTGAATCTCTTTCAAGTTCGACGATGACGTCACGATTTTGTGACCCCCTAATTCCTACGAGGGCAGTTCAATAAGTAATGCAACACATTTTTTTTTTCTCGGCCAATTTTGGTTGAAAAAACCGGAAATTTCTTGTGGAATATTTTCAAACATTCCCGCATCGTCTCGTATAGTTTCATTGACTTCCGACAGGTGGGAGCGCTGCACGGAGCTGTTAAAGTGGCGTCTGTGACGGATGTGCGTTGCAAACAACGGGCAGTGATCGAGTTTCTTTTGGCGGAAAACCAGGGCATCTCAGATATTCATAGGCGCTTGCAGAATGTCTACGGTGATCTGGCAGTGGACAAAAGCACGGTGAGTCGTTGGGCAAAGCGTGTGTCATCATCGCCGCAAGGTCAAGCAAGACTGTCTGATCTCCCGCGTGCGGGCCGGCCGTGCACAGCTGTCACTCCTGCAATGGCGGAGCGTGCGAACACACTCGTTCGAGATGATCGACCATTCACCATCAAACAACTCAGTGCTCAACTTGACATCTCTGTTGGTAGTGCTGTCACAATTGTTCACCAGTTGGGATATTCAAAGGTTTGTTCCCGCTGGGTCCCTCGTTGTCTAATCGAACACCATAAAGAGCAAAGGAGAACCATCTGTGCGGAATTGCTTGCTCGTCATGTGGCTGAGGGTGACAATTTCTTTTCAAAGATTGTTACAGGCGATGAAACATGGGTTCATCACTTCGAACCTGAAACAAAACGGCAATCAATGGAGTGGCGCCACACCCACTCCCCTACCAAGAAAAAGTTTAAAGCCATAGCCTCAGCCGGTAAAGTCATGGTTACAGTCTTCTGGGACGCTGAAGGGGTCATTCTGTTCGATGTCCTTCCCCATGGTCAAACGATCAACTCTGAAGTGTATTGTGCTACTCTTCAGAAATTGAAGAAACGACTTCAGCGTGTTCGTAGGCACAAAAATCTGAACGAACTTCTCCTTCTTCATGACAACGCAAGACCTCACACAAATCTTCGCACCCGAGAGGAGCTCACAAAACTTCAGTGGATTGTTCTTCCTCATGTACCCTACAGCCCCGATCTCGCACCGTCGGATGTCCATATGTTTGGCCCAATGAAGGACGCAATCCGTGGGAGGCACTACGCGGATGATGAAGAAGTTATTGATGCAGTACGACGTTGGCTCCGACATCGACCAGTGGAATGGTACCGTGCAGGCATACAGGCCCTCATTTCAAGGTGGCGTAAGGCCGCAGCATTGAATGGAGATTACGTTCAGAAATAGTGTTGTGTAGTTAAAAGATTGGGGAATAACCTGGTGTATTTCAATGCTGAATAAAACAACCCCTGTTTCAGAAAAAAATGTGTTGCATTACTTATTGAACTGCCCTCGTACATTATGGCGGTTCACTTTACCAGGTAGATGAAACGTCGATTCGTCCGAAAATATGAGTCGTTAGGAAAAAGCGTGCTCTGCCATATCCTGGAGAACTCAAATACAACATTCGTACCCTCTGTTATAGTGCCGGGACGCAACTGCTGCAGTAACTGCAACTTATAACGCTTCATATGTAGGCGTCGTTTCAGAATACGCCAACTGTTGTTTGAGAAAGTTGAAGTTCCTGACCTGCCCATCTTGTGGAGTTCCAAAGGCTTCGTGTGAACGCATGTCGGATATGCTCGATGTTTTCATCAGACTTGAATGGTCGATCAGTGCTCTTTCCTTTGTACATGGCGGAATGCACGTTGCACTTGAACAGTGGGCTGGCTTCGAGCAAATTCCAGCACACAAAATGATTCCTTTTGTTATGTAGTCGCCATGTTGCTACAAACAAACGACAACGCAGCTATGTCAAAACTTTGAACCTTCCTCTATACAGTGACGTGCGCAGTGTCTTTCTATCTTTTATAATTTGTGTGCAATAAACAACTGAAATCCGTTCTTTCTTTCTCAATCACCCTGTACTTCCTGCCTCTCTACACACTGGTGAGTCCGCCTTTCTTATCTAGTGCCCAGTTCCGCGTTACATAGGGATAAGTTTGGTCAGGTAGTGTGTAGTACAAAACTGTCGAGGTTTTCGAGGCCATTTGTCGTTGTATCACGTGTTGTTTTTCTCCTCGGGATCTTCTACCTATGTTTGTTTGACGATTTTTTTGACGTTTCACCAGCACGAGTGACTGGCATTGTCGAAGAAAGTATTTAGCATTATTTTATTCTTCAAATCTGAGTGAAAGTCGTATCCAAAGTAAAGGATTGAGCTATATCAGCAGGTATCTTTGTTACTATCATAAGATACACGGCTAACCTGTTGTATCAGAAAAAGTGCACAAACATGAAAAGGGGGGGTGCGGGGGAACACGTTTGTGCTGTTACCTGCAGGAGGAAAAATTGGAGATGGACTTATCTCGGGAGTCAAAGTCCTGCTGCCGTGCGTTACATCCGTCTGATTGTGCGCGAGCTTTCTCGGTAAACAGGTTGCGCCAAACTCCGTTGCTTTGCGCGAGGGCTATAGCAGATTAGCGAGCTTATAGGCGCAGCCGTTTATCGAGCGTAGTGTCTTTGACACGTTCGATATAGACAGGTATTTACCGCTTAAGTCCACCTGCGTGTAGAGTGGGATCAATGACCGTGGTGGTCTGCGTTATCAGTGGGCTGCGATACAGCACATCTTCGCCCACTCGCTCACGTACTTCCTGGCTTCGTGGTTTCGGGTCGCGATTCTGCCTTGCGTAGTCAATGTCGCGGACATGGATAAGGGTTGTAAAGTGTGCGTTCATTCATCAGTAGACTCAGTACCTACCTACACTGCACAATAGAATTACATCTACATCCATACTCCGCAAACCACCTGACAGTGTGTGGCGGAGCATACTTAGAGTACCTCTATCGGTTCTCCCTTCTATTCCAGTCTCCTATTGTTCGTGGAAAGAAATATTGTCGGTATGCCTCTGTGTGGGCTCTAATCTCTATGACTTTATCCTCATGGTCTCTTCGCGAGATATACGTAGGAGGGAGCAATATACTGCTTGACTCCTCGGTGAAGGTATGTTCTCGAAACTTCAACAAAAGCCTGTACCGAGATACTGAGCGTCTCACTTGCAGAATCTTCCACTGGAGTTTATCTATCATCTCCGTAACGCTTTCGCGATTACTAAATGATCCTGTGACGAAGCGCGCTACTCTCCGTTGGATCTTCTCTATCCCTTCTATCAACCCTATCTGGTACGGATCCCACTCCGGTGAGCAGTATTCAAGCAGTGGGCGAACAAGTGTACTGTAACCTACTTCCTTTGTTTTCGGATTGCATTTCCTTAGGATTTTTCCAATGAATCTCAGTCTGGCATCTGCTTTACCGACGATTAATTTTATATGGTCATTCGATTTTAAATCACTCCTAACGCCTACTCCCAGATAATTTATGGAATTAACTGCTTCCAGTTGCTGACCTGCTATATTGTAGCTAAATGATAAAGGATATTTCTTTCTATGTATTCGCAGCACATTACACTTCTCTACATTGAGATTCAATTGCCATTCCCTGCACCATGCGTCAGTTCGTTGCAGATCCTCCTGCATTTAAGTACAATTTTCCATTGTTACAACCTCTCGATATACCACAGCATCATCCGCAAAAAGCCTCAGTGAACTTCCGATGTTATCCACAAGGTCATTTATATATATTGCGAATAGAAACGGTCCTACGACACTCCCCTGCGGCTCACCTGAAATCACTCTTACTTCGAAAGACTTCTCTCCATTGAGAATGAAATGCTGCGTTCTGTTATGGTTCAAATGGCTCTGAGCACTATGGGACTCAACTGCTGAGGTCATTAGTCCCCTAGAACTTAGAACTAGTTAAACCTAACTAACCTAAGGACATCACACACATCCATGCCCGAGGCAGGATTCGAACCTGCGACCGTAGGGGTCTCGCGGTTCCATACTGCAGCGCCAGAACCGCGCGGCCACTTCGGCCGGCTGCGTTCTGTTATCTAGGAACTCTTCAATCCAGCGTTCTGTTATCTAGGAACTCTTCAATCCAATCACACAATTGGTCTGATAGTCCATATGCTCTTACTTTGTTCATTAAACGACTGTGGGGAACTGTATCGAACGCCTTGCGGGAGTCAAGAAACACAGCATCTACCTGGGAACCCGTGTCCATAGCCCTGAGTCTCGTGGACGAATAGCGCGAGCTGGGTTTCACACGATCGTCTTTTTCGAAACCCATGCTGATTCCTACAGAGTAGAATTTTATACTCCAGAAAAGTTATTAACTCGCACATAATACGTGTTCCAAAATTCTACAACTGATCGACGTTAGAGATATAGGTCTATAGTTCTGCACATCTGTTCGACGTCCCTTCTTGAAAAAGGGGATGACCTGTGCCATTTTCCAATGTTTTGGAACGCTACGCTCTTCTGGAGACCTACAGTACACCGCTGCAAGAAGTGGGGCAAGTTCCTTCGCGTACTTTGTGTAAAATACACTCCTGGAAATGGAAAAAAGAACACATTGACACCGGTGTGTCAGACCCACCATACTTGCTCCGGACACTGCGAGAGGGCTGTACAAGCAATGATCACACGCACGGCACAGCAGACACACCAGGAACCGCGGTGTTGGCCGTCGAATGGCGCTAGCTGCGCAGCATTTGTGCACCGCCGCCGTCAGTGTCAGCCAGTTTGCCGTGGCATACGGAGCTCCATCGCACTCTTTAACACTGGTAGCATGCCGCGACAGCGTGGACGTGAACCGTATGTGCAGTTGACGGACTTTGAGCGAGGGCGTATAGTGGGCATGCGGGAGGCCGGGTGGACGTACCGCCGAATTGCTCAACACGTGGGGCGTGAGGTCTCCACAGTACATCGATGTTGTCGCCAGTGGTCGGCGGAAGGTGCACGTGCCCGTCGACCTGGGACCGGACCTCAGCGACGCACGGATGCACGCCAAGACCGTAGGATCCTACGCAGTGCCGTAGGGGACCGCACCGCCACTTCCCAGCAAATTAGGGACACTGTTGCTCCTGGGGTATCGGCGAGGACCATTCGCAACCGTCTCCATGAAGCTGGGCTACGGTCCCGCACACCGTTAGGCCGTCTTCCGCTCACGCCCCAACATCGTGCAGCCCGCCTCCAGTGGTGTCGCGACAGGCGTGAATGGAGGGACGAATGGAGACGTGTCGTCTTCAGCGATGAGAGTCGCTTCTGCCTTGGTGCCAATGATGGTCGTATGCGTGTTTGGCGCCGTGCAGGTAAGCGCCACAATCAGGACTGCATACGACCGAGGCACACAGGGCCAACACCGGGCATCATGGTGTGGGGAGCGATCTCCTACACTGGCCGTACACCACTGGTGATCGTCGAGAGGACACTGAATAGTGCACGGTACATCCAAACCGTCATCGAACCCATCGTTCTACCATTCCTAGACCGGCAAGGGAACTTGCTGTTCCAACAGGACAATGCACGTCCGCATGTATCCCGTGCCACCCAACGTGCTCTAGAAGGTGTAAGTCAACTACCCTGGCCAGCAAGATCTCCGGATCTGTCCCCCATTGAGCATGTTTGGGACTGGATGAAGCGTCGTCTCACGCGGTCTGCACGTCCAGCACGAACGCTGGTCCAACTGAGGCGCCAGGTGAAAATGGCATGGCAAGCCGTTCCACAGGACTACATCCAGCATCTCTACGATCGTCTCCATGGGAGAATAGCAGCCTGCATTGCTGCGAAAGGTGGATATACACTGTACTAGTGCCGACATTGTGCATGCTCTGTTGCCTGTGTCTATGTGCCTGTGGTTCTGTCAGTGTGATCATGTGATGTATCTGACCCCAGGAATGTGTCAATAAAGTTTCCCCTTCCTGGGACAATGAATTCACGGTGTTCTTATTTCAATTTCCAGGAGTGTAGAACTGTTATTCCATCAGGTCCAGCGGCCTTTCCTCTTTTGAGGATAACTGTTTTTAAATTTCCACTCGTTCCGAGGCATAAGCTTGAAATTAGGCTCAAAGGTGTCTACAATCCTCCTTTGTAACGGTGCAAAAGCATGGCAACCTGCGACGGCACCTTCAGGTTCGGCTTCCCTTCAGAGACAAAGGTGTGGACATTTGCGAAAAAAAGGACACAGCTCATAAGTCCATGTGAATTTTAAGGCAGGTTAATGATGACGAATTGGTACCAAATTGCACCACAATTCTGCCCAATGCCACAATGGATGTGTCACAAAATGGGAAAATTGTCACAGACCCTCTTACACACATTTCAGCCCTTCTCTTGACACCTCTGCGATGGAAGTCAGAAACACAAGAGCCACTGTTGACATCACCCGGTTTTCTTATGAGTGGCCGAGGAAAACATTCCACACATGCTGCCGCTTGGAATCGGCATGAAAAAGCCGCAGGCCGGCCGTTGTGGCCGAGCGGTTCTAGGCGCTACAGTCTGGAACCACGCGACCGCTACGGTCACAGGTTCGAATCCTGCGTCGGGAATGGATGTGTGTGATGTCCTTACGTTAGTTAGGTTTACGTAGTTCTAAGTTCTAGAGGACTGATGACCTCAGCAGTTAAGTCCCATAGCGCTCAGAGCCATTTGAACCATTTTCTGACAAAGCCGCAGGGGGTGGCGGAAAGGGTGTCAATCGAACTAACCCTTTCCCTGATTCCATGGGAAGGTGACTCCCACACATTTGGTGGTCGAAAACGAAAATATTCTGTGCAACATGCAACAGGAAAACGTTTTTTCTCATCCTTTGACATTTTTGACATCCTCTGGTGTTTCAACCCATCTCTAAGGTCATGGTGGAGCTCAGTCTCCATCGAAGGTGATCACACCCGTTTGGAGCACAGCGTGACTGCAATTTTTGCTCCCGTGTACTAGCTTCGAAACCATTCCACGAAATTTGAACGTGATACGAAGCAGAAAAGAATATTACACTTGTACTAGCTTCAAAACCATTCCACGAAATTTGAACGTGATACGAAGCAGAAAAGAATATTACACTTTTTCAGCGCTCCTGTTGTCTGGCATGATTACAGGGGAGTTATGCGCTAATTAAATCCTAAAGTATCCCTCTAAGCCCCATCCCCGGTGGTACCAGCCCACATTTATTGAGATTTTTAAAAATATACCTGTACAGAAAGCACTCGTGACGAAGTCCTAGGCGCCTCCAGACCGGCAACCTCTTTAACACCCTCCGATTCCGGATGGCCTACTGTCAGGCAGAAGATCACCAGTCCGGCAACGAAAAAGCAGCAGTGCAGCCTGGGACTCATGTCACAGGTTCCGCCTGTACAGGTACATTTTCATTGTTGTTGCTGTTGTGGTCTTCAGTCCTGAGACTGGTTTGATGCAGCTCTCCATGCTACTCCATCCTGTGCAAGCTTCTTCATCTCCCAGTACCTACTGCAACCTTCATCCTTCTGGATCTGCTTAGTGTATTCACCTCTTCGTCTCCCTCTACATTTTCATAATTCTCAATAAAGGTCGGCTGGTGCCACCAACGGTTTTGCCGACCTCACCGAGCGAGTTGGCGCAGTGGCTAGCACACTGGTCTCGCATTCGGGAGGACGACGATTCAATCCCGCGTCCGGTCATCCTGATTTAGCTTTCCCGTGATTTCCCTTAATAGCACCATGCAAATGCCGAGATAGTTCCTTCGAAAGGGAACGGCCGACTTCCTTCCTCGTCCCCGCTGGATTAGGGAACAATCCGATGAGACCGATGACCTCGCTATCTGGTCTTCTCCCACAAAAACAACCCAACAACGCCAACCCGAACTGTAGGAGGGGTGGGGGAGACTTAGAGGAATACTTTGCCGTTTAATTCATGCATGTTTCAATGTCGAATTACACTGTGGTCATGCCACAGGAAGTTGAAGGAGCATATGCATCCCTTTCTGCTTCGGATAACATGCAAATTTCGTCAAATGAGTTTGAACGGTACCTACTGGTTCCAACCAGTACACGAGAGGAAGAACTGCCGTCGCGCTGCACTCCAAACGGGTGCCATCACGTCTGTTGGGCATGCGGCCCCACAATGTCCGCAGAGAATCGGTGGAACGCCCGAAGCTGTCAGCAGTGTCAAAAGTTTTTGCCCATCGCACTACGAACTGTCGTTTGCGACCTCGAAATGTGTGACAATCAATGACCGCAACTCCCTGCGGCCTTTTAGTGGTGTCTCCGAGTGGCTGTGGGTCTGGTTGGTTTTGCTCGGAGACTCATAAGAAACGGGATGATTTCAAAGGTGGGCGTCGCGGTTTTGTCCTCCATTGCAGAGGCGTCAAAAGAAGGGCTGAAACATAGGTAGGATAGGGTGTGACGACCTTATCATCACGTGGCACATCCAAGGTGGCGCTGGGCAGAATTGTGGTGCAATCTGGTGCCACTGTGACGTCATTAACCCACCTGACACGTCACGTGTTCTTCTGAGATATAACCGCTTTTACTCATGTGTCGAGGCCGTGCTGTTCGAAGCGTTTGCCACCAGTTAGTAGGCCACCACTGACCAGACGTTTTCAATTGGTGAGAGATCTGCAGAATGTGCTGGCCAGAGCAAGAGTCAAACATTTTCTCTATCCAGAAATGCCCGTACAGGACCTGCAACATGCGGTCGTGCATTATCCTGCTGAAATGTAGGGTTTCGCAGGGATCGAATGAAGGGTAGATCCACGGGTCGTAACACATCTGAAATGTAACATCCACTGTTCAAAGTGCCGTCAATGCGAACAAGAGGTGACCGAGACGTAACCAATGGCACCCCATACCATCACGCCGGGTGATACGCCAGTATGACGATGACGAATACACGCTTCCAACGGTGCGTTCACAGCGGTGTCGCCAAACACGGATGCGACCACCATAATGCTGTAATCAGAACCTGGATTCATCCGAAAAAATGACGTTTTGCCATTCGTGCACCCACGTTCGTCGTTGAGTACACCACCACAGGCGCTCCTGTCTGTGATGCAGCGTCAAGGGTAACCGCAGCCATGGTCTCCGAGCTGATAGTCCATGCTGCTGCAAACGTCGTCGAACTGTTCGTTCAGATGGTTGTTGTCTTACAAACGTCCCCATCTGTTGACTCGGGATCGAGACGTGGCTGCACGGTCCGTTACAGCCATGCAGATAAGATGCCTGTCATCTCGACTGCTAGTGATACGAGGCCGTTGGGATCCAGCACGGCGTTCCGTATTACCCTCCTGAACCCACCGATTCGATATTCTGCTAACAGTCATTGGATCTCGACCAACGCGAGCAGCAGTGTCACGATATGATAAACCGCAATCACGATAGGCTACAATCCGACTTTTATCAAAGTCGGGAACGTGATGGTACGCATTTCTCCTCCTTACACGAGGCATCACAACAACTTTTCACCAGGCAACGCCGGTCAACTGCTGTTTGTGTGTGAGAAATCGGTTGGAAACTTTCCTCATGTTAGCACGTCGTAGGTGTCGCCACCGGCGCCAACCTTATGTGAATGCTCTGAAAAGCTAATCATTTGCATATCACAGCATCTTTTTCCTGTCGGTTAATTTTCGCGTCTGTAGCACGTCATCTTCGTGGTGTAGCAATTTTAATGGCCAGTAGTGTATTCATCCTCTGCAACCAGTGTAAGATACTCCTTGGCCGTCACGGTGCCTTGCATGACCTCCACTGGGCCCATGGGTTCCCACGTGAATGTTCCCCAGAGCATAATGAAGTCACCGCCAGCTTGTCTCCCTTCCGCACTACAGGTTTCAAGGAACCGTTCCCCTCGAAGACGAGGGATTCGTGCCCACTGATCGGCATGGTGGAGAAGGTATCGGGATTCATCAGACCATGCAACACTCTGCCACTGCGCCAACGTCCATACCCTAAGGTCACGTGCCCATTGCAGTCGTAGTTGCCAATGTCGCGGTGTTAACATTGGCATGTGCATGGCTCGTTGGCTAAGGTGGCCCATCATTAGGAGTGTTCAATTCACTGTGCGTCCAGACACACTTGTGCTCTGCCCAGCATTAAAGTCTGTTATTAGTTCCGCCACAGCTCGCCTCCTGTCCCAGTTTACCAGTCCACCCAGTCTACGACGTCCGATATCTGTAATGAGGGGTGACCGCCCAAACCCACGACGCCCGGACGTGGTTTCACCTTGGCTTCGGCATGTATTGAAGACACTCACCACAGCACTCCTCGAGCACCCGACAAGCCTTTCAGTTTCCGAAGTGCTCGTGTCAAGCCTCCGGGCCATAAGAATCTGCCTTCGGTCAATCACAGGTAGATTGCGCGCCTTCCCCATTCTACACAAGGACAGCACTATACTGATACTACGAGGCGTGTTTTTTAAAGTAAGTACCGTTTTGAAATTTTAAAAAAAGACGTGCTAAGATATGTTAATGATTTTATTTTTACATGAAAGCTTGTACCTTAATCTACTTTTCTACATAATTTCCGTCAATTTTGAGGCACTTGTCATAACGTTGTACCAGCTTTTGAATACCCTCCTCATAGAAGTCTGCCGCCTGACTTGTTAACCACTGCATCACCACTGTTTTGACTTCGTCATCGTCTTGAAGACGCTGACCGTCGAGGTGTTTTTTCAAGTGCGGGAACAGATGGTAGTCACTGGGCGCAAGATCGGGGATGTACGGAGGATGATCTAGAGTTTCCCATCGAAAAGATGTGATGAGATCTTTGGTCTGATTCGCCACATGCGGACTGGCATTGTCTTGCAGCAAAACGATGCCCTTTGCTCAACTTGCCGCGTCTTTTGTTCTGAATTGAACGGCGCAGATTGTGCAATGTGTTAAAGTAAAATGGTTCAAATGGCTCTGAGCACTATGGGACTTAACTTCTGAGGTCATCAGTTCCCTAGAACTTAGCACTACTTAAACCTAACTAACCTAAGGACATCACACACATCCATGCCCGAGGCAGGACTCGAACCTGCAACCGAAGCGGTCGCACGGTTCCAGACTGAAGCGCCTAGAACCGCTCGGTCACATCGGCCGGCTCTTACTGTAAGCTGCTGCATTGATTGTCTTAATACGAGGCAGAAATTCCACAGGCAATACTCCTTTTCTGTCCCAAAAAACTGTGCACATAATTTTCCGGGCAGAAATTGTTTGCTTAAACTTCACTTTTCTGGATGAATCTGAATGCCGCCATTCTATGGACTGTTGCTTTGATTCTGGTGTGACGTAGGCCACCCATGTTTCATCGCCCGTAACAATTTGGCTTAAAAAATCATCACCGTCGTTGTGGTACCGCTCAAGGAAAGTCAATGCACTGCCTAAACGTTTGGTTTTGTGCACACCCGTCAACATTTTCGGTACCCAACGTGTGCACAATTTTCGGTAATTCAAGTGCTCGATCACAATGCCATACAAATCACTACGAGAAACATTAGGGAAGTGATCCCGCAAGGAGGAAATCGTAAAGTGTCTGTTTTCTCTCACCTTATTGTCCACTTCCTGCACCAAGTTATATTAACGACCGAAGGACGCCCACTCCGTTGTTCGTCATGCACATTTGTGCGTCCGTCTTTAAATGCTCTAGCCGGCCGGAGTGGCCGAGGGGTTAAAAGGCGCTACAGTCTGGAACCGCACGACCGCTACGGTCGCAGGTTCGAATCCTGCCTTGGGCATGGATGTGTGTGATGTCCTTAGGTTAGTTAGGTTTAAGTAGTTCTAAGTTCTAAGGGACTTATGACCACAGCAGTTGAGTCCCATAGTGCTCAGAGCCATTTTTAAATGCTCTCACCCACTTTCTTACCATTCATCACTCATAATGTTTTCTCCGTAAACTGCACAGATCTCACAATGAATATCGATCCCTTTTAGGCCTTTAGCACTAAGAAATCTTATAACAGCCTGTACTTCACAGTCGGCGGGACTCACGATTATCGGAGGCATCTTAAACACTCGGTACACTACGTAAACAAGGAAGAATCAGTCTGTAATGGCGTCAGTGAGTAGCTTAAGGTACAGGTTGCATGTAAAAGTAAAATTATTGAGATACCTTAGCACGTCTTTTTTTAATTTCAAAACGGTGTTTACTTAAAAAACATGCCTCGTACATGCGCTGTGTGTGTTTCTGTCTAGCTGTCGTTCCTCGCCAGATGGCGCTGCCATAGCCTGGACGGATTTATATCGTTATAGGTCGGTGGTCATAGTATTCTGGCTGATCAGTGTACATACATACAAAATGCTGAGTGCTATTTTGCAAAATAATGATCTCATTGGAGAATATTTAACATGTTCATTAGATGAACAATACTATGTGAGATGCGAGACCGCGATAAAAATAGGTCACCAATAGGAAAGCAAAAAACTCTGTGAGAGCCATCAGAAGGTGGATCTGTAATAGATCCGAAACCGTTATTGGTTTGATTTTAATAAACTTCTTTAAACCATAGTTGCAGCTGATGGCTGTTTTGAATTGTAAACCCTACTCTGTATTATAGCAACGGTTGTCATTATGTCTACTTTCGACAAAACAGAGTTATTGCTTCAACGTTTTCGGTCCTTATCAAGCAAGCATGACAGCAGATATCGTTCAGTTTCAGACACAGACGAACGTGCAGCCAAAACGAAGTGTAACAGATGCTCGGGGAACTTAAATCTTTGGAAGAAGGGTGTCGCTGCCTTTGCAAAACTCTGTTGGGTAAATTCAGACAACTGGTATTCGAGACTGGCCTATGTGTGGTAATATTCGGGAGAGTGTTGGTCTCATCCCTTGTCAGGCCACCCGGTTTGCATATTCCGTGAACTCAGGTAGGTACCACGAGAGCAAAATAAGACATTATAGCGGATACAGGAGCACAAAGACGGTCATTTATCTTTCTCTCTCGAGACAGAAATGGAATAGGATAGAAAACCTCTAATGATTGTACCAAGTACCCTCCACCCGCGCTGTCCAGAGGCTTGCTGAGTGTACAGTACATATTACATAACCTGTTTAAAAATGAAAATATTTGTTTTCAAGGCAAGTATACTAAATAATAGATAAACGTGCAACTGAGCGGTTTCCGTCCGTTGATATTGGCATATTTGTTAATAAATTTCCACTAGTTTTAATGTTATCTCGCAAGTCGTACGGGCTGATTTAAAAACGTGAACGCTGTCCACCTTGTGGCTCCGAGCTATTTTCTTCAGTTCTCTAACGTGCAAAACTGATATCATTTAATTAAGCAACTCGTTCAGAAACAGGAAGTATTATTTTGGTAAAGCAAATTAGTATCTGGAAAAGAACTTGCCGCCCACCCAGTTACTGATGACAAGGATATCTTCATTTTCATATCCACCTCCAGAATGTCGAATGCCAGCACGCAAACGTTCATGCATTGTGTTGTGAGGGTGCCGGATGTCGGTTTGTGGGATGGAGTTCCATGCCTTTTGCACTTGACCGGTCAGTACAGGGGCAGTTAATGCTGTTTGTGGATATCACTGGAGTTGTCGTCCAATGACGTCCTATATGTGCTCGACTGGAGACAGATCAGGTCATCGAGAAAGCCAACGCAACATGTCGACACTACCTACATCTACATCCATACTCCGCAAGCCAACTGACGGTGTGTGGCGGAGGGTACCTTGAGTACTTCTATCGGTTCTCCCTTCTATTCCAGTCTCGTATTGTTCGTGGAAAGAAAGATTGTCGGTGCGCCTCTGTGTGGGCTCTAATTTCTCTGATTTTATCCTCATGGTCTCTTCGCGAGATATACGTAGGAGGGAGCAATATACTGCTTGACTCCTCGGTGAAGGTATGTTCTTGCGAAGTCAAGAAACAAAAGCCAGTACCGAGCTACTGAGCGTCTCTCCTGCAGAGTCTTCCACTGGAGTTTATCTATCATCTCCGTAACGCTTTCGCGATTGCTAAATGATCCTGTAACGAAGCGCGCTGCTCTCCGTTCGATCTTCTCTATCTCTTCTATCAACCCCACCTGGTACGTGTCCCACACCAGTGAGCAGTATTCAAGAAGTAGGCGAGCAGGTGTATTGTAACCTACTTCCTTTGTTTTCGGACTGCATTTCCTTAGGATTCTTCCAGTGAATCTCAGTCTGGCATCTGCTTTACCGACGATTAATTTTATAGGGTCATTCCATTTTAAATCGCTCCAAATGCCTCCTCCCAGATAATTTATGGAATTAACTGCTTCCAGTTGCTGACCTGCTATATTGTAGCTAAATGATAAAGAATCTTTCTTTCTACGTATTCGAAGCACATTACACTTGTCTACATTGAGATTGAATTGCCATTCCCTGCACCATGCGTCAATTCGTTGCAGATCCTCCAGCATTTCAGAACAATTTTCCATTGTTACAACCTCTCGATATACTACAGCATCATCCGCAAAAAGCCTCAGTGATATTCCGATGTTATCCACAAGGTCATTTTTATATACTGTGAATAGCAACGGTCCTACGACACTCCCCTGCGGCACACCTGAAATCGCTCTTACTTAGGAAGACTATGTTGCGCATGTTACAATAACGGTATGTAGGCGAGCGTTATCCATTTTGGAAATCACTCCGTAGAAAGCTGTTCATGAACGGCAGCCCAGCAGGTCGAATAACCAGAGCCACGGACAATTTTGCAGTCAGCGTGCGTGGTGTTACCGCTATACTTCTCCTGCTGTCATATGAAATCGCACCCCAGACCACAACTCCATGTGTAGGTCCAATGAGTTAGCAGGCAACAAGTTGGCTGCAGTGCCTCAGGAAGCGTCCTTCTAAACAACACACGGCCATCACTTGCACCGGGGCAAGCCACGGCAGCGAGATCGTGTTCGTATACATTAATCAACCGCAAGGCCGTCACCTGCCGACGATTGTACGACATTCACATGGTAGATTTCCCGCTCTGCCTTAAATATTGCATGCAGGGCACCGACGAACATTCCCTGCAGTGCGGTGAGGCAAAGGATGTTTGGCGGCTGACGCAACGCAACATGGCCCTCCTCCGACGCACCGACGACTCCACGTTCACGACGGACGCTTTATTTTTTCCAGACGCTGTCTTTTTCCCCTCACAGAAAACGTCGGCTATCCGCTGGATTGGAGGACGCGCATCGCACTACGTGTTCTCGCGGACCGTGATACTGGGCCTGAGCTATTGGCATTATCTACTAGAACAACACGAAATCATCCGACGTCCTCTAAATACTAAACACACTTTTCGAACTTTGTAGGCAGCGGTGGGCAGCACCAGGTTTACGTAGTTTCGCGGAAAAGGATATTATTTTTTTATACTGAGACATTAAAATTAAATAAAAAAATCGAAAAGAGCGTGCACCCCCCCCCCCCCCCCGAAAGGCAACTATTCGAGTTCGAAACCCGGTCTGCCACACAATTTTACTTTGCTAGAAAGTTTCAAAACAGTCCACACACCGCCGTTCGTCGTTCTCAGATGTCAGACATCACCAGATGTGAAAGTATCTATGGGTGTCTGTCAAGGAAGTAGTTGGACGCCGTTAATGGGCAGATCATACAGGAGAACAGAAACAGACTCAAAATTATACAGATGGTAACGGGATACTGTGAACTGAGTTTCATCAGGACTTACTGCAGCAAATGCTCTTGTGACACAATAATTCATGTCTTAGAGAGTCGCCAGTGTTTCCTTGTGTGCTTATTGTTTTGATTTTCCCCACGGATAAAAGTCTAGAGGGCGTTAATTTTGGTCAGTGTGCAGGTCATTTTGTATTTCCAGAACAACCGATCCAGCTATCTCCAAATGTACCGATCCAGCTATCTCCAAATGTTCTATTACGATAGTCCGTAATTATTTCAGAGGAGTGAGGATGGGGTTGCATACGTCATGTTGGTATCACCTGGACTGGCTTGTGTCCAACAGGATGTCTTGCAACAACTGCAGCAACATATCCGTTACGAAATGCAAATACTTGTGGCTACTTAGAGCGCTATCAATAACACAGGGACCAAAGAGGCAATTATTGAAAAGCACGCACCACACGTTGACAGAACAAGATCGTTGATTATTCTCTCAAGCAGGTCGGATTCTTTTACTGACCTGTAGTGCATACTGCGAAGACTGATTTGCCATCGATTAGTAAACGACGCTTTATCTGTAAACAAAATGTGACACAGAATCGAAATATCATTTTACTGTTTTCGTAGGCACAATTTGAAGAGCTGCAGGCAATTTTGAAAGTCACTGCGACGGAGCCGTTGATGGAGTGAAATATGGAAAGCATTGCAGCCAGACATGCCGACCAGTTTTTTCCTTCTCTCTTAACTACCGGTTTGTTCGTTATTTTTCGCTAGCAGTTCCGTGCGGATGTCTCATGACGTCTCTTTGATTCTATCGATGAAAACTTCAGTTAGTCAGAATCATACGTTGACGGTTGATTGAACAGGTATATCACATGTCAAAATGCTGCTGAGAAAATTGACAGGAAATTTCAAGCAATATTTAACTGTCAAATGTGTATGTTATGTTAGATTGGAACCAACTGTAGTGTTTCCCAAACTGTTGGAGGAGCTGGGATTGTACAGAGTTTGGGACGTTTCTGTGCCCTAGGGAGCTCTGTACGTACATTTGGTGAAAACAATGCATGCAGTCAGTACCTCAGGAACACATCAGGCTTTTCTCTGATTCGACAGTGACGCAATGGAGGTCTTCATGCAGTTTGCGATGCCGTAAGAAATTATCAGTGGCCGTGATGTGCGTGCATACAAAATAAACTTCTACTACCACTTTGTATACTAATTAAACACATCCGCACTATATTTTATTCTCTCCTGGTGCGTTCTTTACTGACTGAGGCTTTTCTTCTGCTTTGGCCAACAGAAAATATAAACCAGTTTTCTTTCCTGCAAGGTCTTGTACCTTTTTAAATGAAGCACAGTGGTTGGTCATGATGCGAAAGTGTTCTTTCTCATTACGTATGCCTCTGCAAGATGTGCAGGTAGTTCGCCTGCTTAGCTGAGTGCTAACGTGCTTGCCTCCTACGCCGCGCACCCGCGTTCGATTCCCGGCCGCGGTGGAGATTTTCTTCGCCCGCGGACTGGTTGTAGTGTTGCCATCATCACCGAGGCGCAAGTCGCCCAATGTGACGTCACCCCAACTTAGACTTGCCACTTTGCGGCCGAACTTCCCCGGACAGTCTCCTGGCCAACGATGCCACATGATCGTTTGATTTTTCAACTGTAGATGGGAACCAAACCACTGTGAAAGTATTGTTGCAAGACGGTGTTTCTCTGGGTCACGCCCAAATCCAATTTACCCTTATGGCCACTTGTTCGATTGATTTCCATACTAACTCATGAGAGCCAGTATAATTATATTTAATCGACATTCGATATTTCATTACATAGTGTCACGAACTCGGTCTGTATCAATCAGGAGCATCTGCGACGGTTGAGAAATCAGGCATCCAGTCACGGAACGAGGTTTCTCTTCTGATCGCCCAATTTTCTTGCACACTCTGGAGAATTCTGGGGCAGGGAAGTATTTTGAAACATCGTTTTCCTAACTACAGGTGTCGCCAATACTAGTCCTCGTATATACCTGCCATCACTCCATAAATGAAGTACAAGATCTGATACATTCAGCGCTTTGACTGTATCTAGGCTTTCCCCATCTCATTCATTTCATCCGTATGATCCTAAGAAAAACTTGCCTGTAATGTACATCTGATTCAGATCCATGCTGCATTCAAGAGAAGATTAAAACTTTATCTGTTATCATTGGTGCAGCTTCCTTCTTCAGCGTATCCCATTATCTCCCTTCCCTTCAGCTGTAAAGCAGTATTTCCGTCACACTGTAACCGCTGCCCAACCTTTTCTCTTCCTATATATTTCGTTTTATTTTCCTCTTTGTTCCTCGTCATCTGCTAGCTTTACCTTCCTCCAGCGGTAGTTCATCGACGCTGGTGTTTCGATAGTATAGCGGAGTAGCTTGGTTCAAACGGTGATACGCCTCCCAAGCCTGATCAACAATAGGTCAGCGGTGCGTCGGATGGGCCTGGCTGATACACAGCGAAAGATGCCCTTAACAAATGATGACCCCAAACGAGTAATTCAGAGCGCTTTCCAAAAGAGAAATATGTCCCTCTCCGCAAGTACATTCGTTTGTTTCCTTTCTTATGAAACAGTACAAGTACGCTATACAGGGTGGTCCATTGATCGTGGCCGGGCCAAATATCTCACGAAATAAGCTTCAAACGGAAGAACTACAAAGAACGAAACACGTCTAGCTTGAAGGGGGAAACCAGATGGCGCTATGTTTGGCCCGCTAGATGGCGCTGCCATAGGTCAAACGGATATCAACTGCGTTTTTTTTTTTTTTAATAGGAACCCCTACTTATTATTACATATTCCTGTAGCACGTAAAGAAATATGAGTGTTTTAGTTGGACCACTTTTTTCGTTTTGTGATAGATGGCGCTGTGATAGTCTCAAACGTATAAGTACGTGGTATCACGTAACATTCCGCCACTGCGGACGGTATTTGCTTAGTGATACATTACCCATGTTAAAATGGACCGTTTACGAATTGCGGAAAAGGGCGATATCGTTTTGATGTATGGGTATTGTGATCAAAATGCCCTACGGGGTTGTGCTATGTATGCTGCTCCGTATCCTGGACGACATCATCCAAGTGTCCGGACCGTTCGCCGGACAGTTACGTTATTTAAGGAAACAGGAAGTGTTCAGCCACATGTGAAACGTCAATCACGACCTGCAACAAATTATGATGCCCAAATAGGTGTTTTAGCTGCTGTCGCGGCTAATCCGCACATCAGTAGCAGACAAATTGCGCGAGAATCGGGAATCTCAAAAACCTCGGTGTTGAGAATGCTACATCAACATCGATTGCATCCGTACCATATTTCTATGCACCAGGAATTGCATGGCGACGACTTTGAACGTCGTGTACAGTTCTGCCACTGGGCACAAGAGATATTACGTGAGGATGACAGATTTTTTGCACGCCTACTATATAGCGACGAAGCGTCATTCACTAACAGCGGTAACGTAAACCGGCGTAATATGCACTATTGGGCAACGGAAAATACACGGTGGCTGCAACAAGTGGAACATCACCGACCTTGGCGGGTTAATGTATGGTGCGGCATTATGAGAGGAGGGATAATTGGCCCCATTTTATCAATGGCAGTCTAAATGGTGCAATGTATGCTGATTTCCTACGTAATGTTCTACCGATGTTACTACAAGATGTTTCACTTCATGGCAGAATGGCGATGTACTTCCAACATCATTTTGAGCATTTATTGCATTAATGTGGTATTTACAGGTAATCACGCTGTAACAGCATGCGTTCTCAGAAATGATACGTTCACAAAGCTACATGTATCACATCGGAACAACCGAAATAAAATTTTCATACGTACCTACGTTCTGTATTTTAATTTAAAAAAACCTACTTGTTACCAACTGTTCGTCTAAAATAGTGAGCCATACGTTTGTGAAAATTACAGCGTCATCTATCACAAAGCGAAAAAGGCGGTCCAATTAAAACTTTCATATTTGTTTACATACTACACGAATATGTAATAAAGAATGGGGTTCCTATTTTTTAAAAAAACGCAGTTGATATCCGTTTGACCTGTGGCAGCGCCATTTAGCGGCCCAACCATAGCGCCATCTGGTTCTTGCCTTCAAGCTAGACGAGTTTCGTTCGTTGTAGCTTTGAAACTTCCCCTTTGAACAATTATACACGACTGTCCTTAAACTGATACACAATTTTTTTTTTTTTTAGCGCAACGCAATCTGACTTTCAAAAATCCCTACAAAAGAATGGCCCTGACTAACATTAACCTATACCTTTCACAAATCACTTACCTCACAAAAATCTTCGCTACTCAAGCTACTGCAATACAGCGAGCGCCACTACTGCCAGCTAAATAAAAGATTCAAACTACTGAAGGCACTAACTACTGATAGGGATAGTTAGCAAATGAAAGATTTTAATAGAGAACAAACCATGTATTTACCTTGATATCATCATATATAAATATAGCAGTTCATGACAAATTTCAAAACTCTGCCATCTCTCTCCCCACATCCACCACTGCTGGCGGCTCACCTCCAACTGCGCAACGCTACGCGCTGTTCACAGCCAGCTGCCTAACACTACAATGGCGAGTATTACAACAATGCAAAGCAGCCACAGACTGCACACAGCACAGCCAGTGATTTTCATACAGAGGTGGCGTTACCAATAAAAAAACCTAAACAGCCTACTTACATAGCCCCTATGCTCCCCACAAAAAATTTTACAAATTTTTTTGGGCACTGGCCAATACATATTTGTTAAAATTTTTTTTCACAATTACAATAACAAAGAAATCAAAGGCACACACTTATTGATACAATGTTGGTCAAAAGCTAAAATTTTCTCACAGTCCATGAAGACAGTCCTCATCATTCGTCACAGTAAAATTGCAGTGTTTTTCTCAAAGTCTGAGCAGTAGAAGAAAATGCACACGGAAGTAGTGGATTTCCATGCAGTCTTGAAGAAGTAGTGTTGTCCTTCCAACGGAAAGACAGTGCTGACTCTTGACATGCATACAGGTAATGTGCCACAACAGAGCAAACCCACAGCAGAGTCATTCGACAGTTTGAAGAAGATTGGTAGGTAGGTCATCACAGAGCAGACCCACTGTAGTCCTGGTAGAGAGTATGGTATTGGTGGGCCACCAGAGGTGCAGACCCACTTCAGTCCTTGTAGCAATTGGTGGGCCATCAAAGATGCAGACCCACTGTAGTCCTTGTAGAGACGCCAGCAGCCATCTGTTGCGACTGTGCAGGTGCACAATCACCATCGAAGAGTCTTGCGGACAATATAGCAAGTCCATAAACCACCACTTGTGCACTCACAAAGTTTCTGGAATTGTCCTTAGATCCAGCAATGCTGTTATCCAGTCCCTTGCTGAATTATTAACACACGTGCAAACACTAACAGTCCCTACTTCTCACATATTGTCCATATACTATGACCAACAGAAACGTGTGCAGTGAAATGTAACTTACAAGTTAATAATAAGATGAACTGGTGTCAATTACAATGTTATAAATTTACAACATGAAAATACAATTACAAAGGTACAAAGTACATCATTAAAGAACATAATAATACAGATAACATTTGTAGTACAGGCTTTACAAAAGAATAGAAATAAACATATACATCAGTGTTACAAGAATTATGACATGAGTACATACATAAAAGATCACAATAACTTTTGAAACATCAACTTCACACATGAGCATTAGACAGAACAGAATTAATAATGTCTAACATCTTTACAAAGTAAATAACATATTATTAATGCCAATTATATTCGAGGATAACAGTATTCCTCATCATAGTGAATGTAGCTTAATATTAAAAGAAGAAAAAATTCTATGAAACTACACAGAGACAGGAAGAAAACAAATACTCAAGTGTACACAAACACATAGTGGGATAACACCAATAGGAAAGGACAGGGTTCGTTTTCAGTGTAACATTTGGTACTGCAGTCCAACCCAAGACTTCATATATCTTTCCTCTTATTTCATCCTTTGTTTCCACCAAAAAAATTCTATCTAAGCATGCTTTCTGTATTTATATGTTCACACATTTCTCACCTCAACATTTATTTCCAAGAAAATTCTACCTAAACCTGTTTTCTGTACTTTTTTTTGTATAACTTCTCAATGCATTCTTTACCTATTCTCCATAGTCAGTTTCTTATATAGTCTACCTCCTCTTAAGCTAACTTAAATCTACTGAGCTCAGATGCTAAACTAAGGGACGAGGCAATGCAGCAGCACATAAAACAATTAATATAAACAGCAATGAAAAAAATGGAAAATCGCAAAGCAAGCTACAGTAAATCTAAATTACCAAGCAATTCAACATTACAACTAATATAAGGCAATGCGCAGCAAACAAAAAAATAAATCTGGCTTAGCAGAGTAACACAAATTAAAGTTCAGTAGCACTATGCCTGGCAAACAGCAGCTTATATCTAAACATGACATAGCTCAAGCAGAAAAAATAGTACACTAAAGATAACAATGCAGATAAGGGAAATGTATAATCACATCTTAATGTCTAAGTAATTAAAGTGGTGCACCACAACAACTTATTGTAAAAAAAATATTACCATGTACTTGAAAAGAAAATTATGTGTACAGTTACTGTTACTAGTCCCTTCTTATTGTTCCTTCCTTTCCAAGTGCTCCTTTTTTAAAGAATGTGGATTACAAAATTATTATTTAATAGATCTGTTGACAGAAAGTGTTCATATTAGCAAATGCATTTTATTTTATAAAAGCAATGCTGCAACACAGCTGGAAACCAGATATCAAGTGAAATAAGAAACTACGAAAAGCAAAACATAAAAATATAATTCAATAGTCATGTGACATTTCATAAGTCAGTAGCTCTCAACTCTCATAGAAAGACACTTTTCATAATCAGGTGTGCAGATGTACGAATATTTCCCATCAATTCATAAGCATTGCAGTAATTAGCACAAAGTACGAGTAATCATATGTTTTCAGGTAATGAGCGTGTAATATTTGCGATGCTTTCTACAAAGGAATGTCAATAGCGAGGTTAATGGTCCCTTTTTTTTGTTTCCACCTCTGTCTCTGAAAGGCACTAATGGCTTGTTCTCCAGGCGTTTGTCGCACGGCTGGGTGCCCACGACGCATTATGTGCAGGTGGTCACTTAACTTTCTTACGGAAATATTTAGGACAGCAGTTTCCGCTACAGTGTCAGTCTCATATAAAAATATTTCACAGGTCAAGAATTTGCGTTACAAATCTGTAGAAACAAAATGCTATTGAATATAACAGTGTTCAATAGTTTTCGTCGGCATTGTGATACATTCGCGCATTTACACACATTTCAGAACTCTTAAAGTACATTTCTTGGTTTCCAACATCATGTTTCACAAGTCAAGAGTCCCTACCCACTATTCATTACTCCTTACCTTATTACACATATACGTATCCATCGACACTCGTCAATATTTCGTCATTATAAATATGAAGCATAATCAAATAACTGATATAGCCTCAGCCTATTAATCATAAACATACCTCAGCAGCATAATACACATCGTCGTCGTAAAAATAACATCATAACACCTCAGTTAAATCTCAAAATCGTCGTAGCTTCCTCCAATAATTAAAAAAATTCTCTCCTCATGTCAAAAGTGTCATCTGCCTCAAACGTACTTTAAAATCATGCTCCCTTACCAAATATATCATTCAAAGCTCTCATAGTATCACAATGGTTCCGAAAAAATATGAGCATTTCACAAAGTACAGACAAAATACAATTTCATAAGTGTGAAGTTATCCAACTGTGTAATTGCGTAAACATCTGTAACTGATGTAATAAAAAAAGTTTATCTCTCAGTTACATGATCAGATAGCTGTGTAATTTGTGTGTTAGAGAAATATGGTACCGATGTGTAAAGTTGTATAAGCAAATACCATATTAGCTAGGGTTCCTTGTGGTTGCCACACACATGGTATACAAAGTAAGCGTGTACCCCCCTGAGGATTAATGTAATTATGCCCTCAGGTGTTACAGATTACAGCAATGGAATGAAATGTATCACGGAAAACCTTTGTATCATTGTACTCCAAATATCTTTAAAAATAAATATTTTAAGTACAAAATCAATCACTCAAATACGTGTCCTGTAGCGCTAAATGTGCGTCTTGTTGCAACATAATCTCTGTGGAAGTGTCGTAGTTATCGTCCTCCGAAAGCTAAGTTCTGCAGAAGTCAATGTACTTACCTCATGATAAACAAAAGTGAAATGCTTTGTGTATAGATATCTTAGTTATTACGCTTATTGCCATGATGAAGAAAGTACTGTGCTGTAACGTATTGTTGTGCTATGGAAAAGGCAATCTCATTGTAGCTATACCACAAAAGTTACTACTAAAACATGTTTTACTTTGCAGAATAAAACAGAAAACTGTGCAGATATAAAACAGATACACCGCAAAAGCAACACTGTAAATTGTCACTCATTAGTAGCGTCGTGATAAAATCGTGTAGCTGTCACATAAACTAACCACTGTGTCGTCTGGTATCTCACAGAAAGTACTTTAAACCCAGAATGTATTTTCAAGTAAACCAAAATGTTGCATGAAAATCTCATTAGCAGTGCCAGTATATGTTCTAAGTATGTGAGCCTTATAGTCGTTACGTAATCGTGCAACTAACAAGCAAGAATGTACAAATACAACACTGTGTCGTCTGTTCACTATAACAATGCATTCGTAATTTCTGTTTAAAAATGTTCCCTAGGTTCTAGACTGGATATTTAACTTCAAACATTGTTGCATGTTAACAGTTTCTTAAGTCTGCCAAAGCATACTAAAAATGTGAAGTGAAAAGTTTTATGGCAAAGACAAAGTTAAAAAGCAGATTATCTTTCAATAAATGGTTTTACATGTGAAATGTGGTGTAAACCTTTACTCTTCCTAGTACCCAAAGTTTCAACTTCAACGCAATTATCGTGCGGTATACGTCGTTAAACAATACTGGAATTTTTCTTAAGGTTAGCGTCTATGTCATTTTTCTCTGAGCCAGCCGGCGCAAGCGGCTGCCTGCGGTGCGAGTCATTGTCTGTCCCTTTGTTGGCGCGCGTCGTTATTGGGATTAGGAGACCTAGCTTCTACAAATTCACCGTGACGAGAGGGCCCTGCCCTGTTTAAATCCCGCCAGTTCTGATGCAGTTCAGGTCTGTCGTTACGATCACATCGTCTGTCGTCATGTCGGTAGTTCCTATAGAGTCTTTCTTGTCGGTTAAGTGGTGGAGAATTTCTCCCTGAATCGTAACTGCGCGCTGAACCGTTGCGTCTGGAGTTATTCTGTCTCCCTTGATAATAATCGTTTTTGTTCCCATATTGTCTGTTTCTATGGTAATCTCTGTCATATTCATTACTACGGAAATGCGATCTTTCTCTGTAACTATTACTCTGCCAGTGGTTGTCATACGGGTGGTGTCTGTTTTGGTCACGATTTACATTGTAAGAATAGGCTTGTCGTGGCCAGTTATTGTTTCTGTCGTCACGGAATTGTGATGGATGTGACCTGTAGTGATTGTTTTCCTGTTTTCGCATCCCGCGACTGTCTGTGTCAATTTCTAATTCTTGTAGGAGTCCCTGAAAAGCCTCAATGTCTTCTTTGCAACGTCCTGCTAAAACAATATGTCGTAAATGTTCAGGTAATTTGATTAAGCAAATGCGGATGAGTTCTGAGGGGCTGTATGAGTTTGACAGGTACTGATTCTTGTGCAACATGTCTTCAAAATATTTCACAAGACTGGAGAATTCAGATTGTTCGAAATGTTTCATCATTATGATGCCATGTTTTACTCGGTCTTGTGTAGCTTGAGACCAATATGCTGAGAGGAAGGCATGGTAAAATTCTCCTTCACTGTGACAATCGTGAATGACCGATCGCATTCTTACAGCTGGTTCATTCTCTAAATAGCCACACATAAATTCTAACCTGTGCTCCAATGACCAGTTGGGAGGAAAACAATGAGAGAATTGATGGAGCCATGCTTGTGGATGAATGTCGTTGCCAGAATTCTTAAATGTTTTCAATTTACGTGTAGTAATGAACAGCTTATAGTCAAAATCATCGTGTCGGCGAGTCGCATATCGGTCATTGTTAGGTCGTGTCGGCCGTTCCATATCAAAATTCGGTGCACATTGCCAATTTCTTTCATAACTTCCGAAATGCCCTGTGTTATTATTTTGTGGCTGTTCCGTATTTCTGTGTCCCTCTTCCCGTATTGGGGCGCGAGTATCCTCTGAAATACGTAATTCTTGAATTACCTGTGTCAGCTGATCTTGTACTTCCCGGATTTCTCTTTTGTACTGTGTATTGATTTGATTTTGATTTTGTTTGAATTTTCTAATTTCTACATACTCTTCAGTGTCAGTGAAGGCTACAGATGTTGTGTTATTCAGATCATCATCTACCTTTGTAGATAAGTTAGTGAACTGATCTGAAAGTTCGGCTACTTTATCCGATAGTGAAATTATTTCCTCTGTATGTTTTTCTGAACCAAGTTTCAGAGTATCTACTGTGTCCTTTAAGTTTTCCTGAGTTTTTGCAAGTTGCATAACCGAATCGGTAGATGCAACTGAGTCAATTTTAGCTTGCAAGGTGTCGTGATTTTCATGAACAATGGTTTGCAGTTCTTTTATGGCTGCTTCATGATTCTGTAATACATTTTCATGCCGCGAAAAAATGGGTTGAAAATGCTCACAAATTTGTGTTTTTACGTCATTACATACTTTTTGACATTTCGATTCAATGTTATGTATCTCACTAGTTAAATCTTCACGTGTTTGTTCAAGTGTGGTGTCTAACTTTTGAAGATTTTGTCCCATTGCGTCTAACTGTTGCTGTGTTTGTCTCTGGTGTTGTTCCATTGTGTCTAACTTTTGAAGATTTTGTTCCATTGTGTCTAACTTTTCAAGCTTTTGTCCCATTTGTTGCATTAATTGTAATAACAATGCACTGGTGTCTGAAACATGTTCCTCAGTGCTTTGCGGCAGTGAATTTGCACCGGCAACATTCACATTTTGACAAGCTGAAAATGTGTCTTGACTTATTTGAGAAAACGGTGAGGATGCAAAACCTGAATCTACAGTATTTGTAAAATTGTGTCCTGTCATTTCGGATTCCTGAGCCGAGCTGTTGCCGACCGATCGATCGATAATGCTTCCCTGTTCACTACCTGTTTCACTGTCTACACCATTGTTTGCAGCCCGCTCCATTTCCCTATTCACAATTACCAAATTACTACTTTGAACATCTGTTAATTCACTACACAGTGGTGCTGATAAGCTACGCTCGTCGTCACTATTATTTCTCAGTTTACTTTGGAGCCTAGTGTTACGTTTTTCACACGCCATTATTGTCACAGTATTTCACACGACAACACAGAAGAACACAATTTGAAGAGCAAAAATAGGGGAACACATTAACATAGCACTGACAATAATATCTAGTTAATTGCAGCTGCGAAATACTTGGTGCAAATCTACATGCATGCCACAACTGTTTTACTGTACAACAATGAAAGACTGCTACTACAAAGGAGATTTTCTCTACAATTACGCACTAGCAATAAACAAAATCTACACTAATTACACAAACTACAAGAAAAAAAAATCAGAAGATTCCAGTGAGGTATCCTCGGCTAAGGGTCGACATGTGAAACTTCCCCTTTGAACAATTATACACGACTGTCCTTAAACTGATACACAATATTTTTTTTTTTAGCGCAACGCAATCTGACTTTCAAAAATCCCTACAAAAGAATGGCCCTGACTAACATTAACCTATACCTTTCACAAATCACTTACCTCACAAAAATCTTCGCTACTCAAGCTACTGCAATACAGAGAGCGCCACTACTGCCAGCTAAATAAAAGATTCAAACTACTGAAGGCACTAACTACTGATAGGGATAGTTAGCAAATGAAAGATTTTAATAGAGAACAAACAATGTATTTACCTTGATATCATCATATATAAATATAGCAGTTCATGACAAATTTCCACATCCAGCTGCCTAGCACTACAATGGCGAGTATTACAACAATGCAAAGCAGCCACAGACTGCACACAGCACAGCCAGTGATTTTCATACAGAGGTGGCGTTACCAATAAAAAAACCTAAACAGCCTACTTACAGCTTTTTCGTTTGACGCTTATTTCATGAGATATTTCGCCCGGTCACGATCAATGGACCACCCTATATACGAACAGTAGCATATCGTAAAGTGGGTAGGGGCACTTGAGGGTTGAGGCGACATAAACTCTGTCTGATGTTTGAGAAGAAATTATAGGTTTTGTGAATTGTGTCTCCACAAATGGAACTGCAGCGAGTAACGATAAAAGGATTTATTATTATCAACAAAGTCACAAGTATAACAAAGTTTTCATACTATGAATATTTAAGAAGTCCTCATCGAATGCTGGTTATAGCTCCGGCCGGAAAGAAAAACAGAATAAATCTCATGATCCTAGCATTGGTCGCAGCCCAGGACCCGCCGGTTAGTGGGGATGTGAAGCACGTGACTGTAGAGACAGGGCAGGTCCCCGGGGGCGGTATGCAGCGCCGACGGCCTTATCACAGACGGCAGAGCGTTGAATGGCGCGCGTGTCCCACCCTAGTTGCATGTGGCACCGGCAGTGCGTCTGCAGACTGTCTTCCTGACACTGCTCTCGGCCTTTTTAAGGCTACCGTAAGAATACCTTTGCGGTCATCTCTCGCCTCCTCCACGTGCGTAGTCCTAGTGTGAGGTATTACATGACTGGTCGTTAAAATTGCAACACCAGGAAGGGTATCAAATAACGAAATTTTCATTATTGTGCGTACATAGTACAGTACGAATAATACGTAATTCAATTTGTAGATGGTGGTATACAAGGTCTGAAATTTAGTACACATATAACATACACACTGGCCATTAAAATTGCTACACCACGGAGATGACGTGCTACAGACGCGAAATTTAACCGACAGGAAGAAGGTGCTGTGATATGCAAATGATCAGCTTTTCAGAGCATTCACACAAGGCTGGCGCCGGTGGTGACACCTACAATGTGCTCACATGAGGAAAGTTTCCAACCGATTTCTCATACACAAACAGCAGCTGATTGGCGTTGCCTGGTGAAACGTTGTTGTGATGCCTCGTGTAAGGAGGAGAAATGCGTACCATCACGTGTCCGACTTTGATAAAGGTCGGATTGTAGCCTATCGCGATTGCGGTTTATCATATCGTGACATTGCTGCTCGCGCTGTTCGAGATCCAATGACTGTTAGCAGAATATGGAATCGGTGGGTTCAGGATGGTAATACGGAACGCCGTGCTGGATCCCAACGGCCTCGTATCACCAGCAGTCGAGATGACAAGCATCTTATACGCATGGCTGTAACGGATCGTGCAGCCACATGTCGATCCCTGAGTCAACAGATGGGGACGTTTGCAAGACAATATCCATCTGCACGAACAGTTCGACGACGTTTGCAACAGCATGGAGTATCAGCTCGGAGACCACGGCTGCGGTTACCCTTGACGCTGCATCACAGACAGGAGCGCCTGCGATGGTGTACTCAACGACGAACCTGACTGCACGAATGGCAAAACGTCATTTTTTCGGATCAATGCACGTTCTGTTTACAGCATCATGATGGTCGCATCCGTGTTTGGCGACATTGTGGTGAACGCACATAGGAAGCGTGTATTCGTCATCGCCATACTGGCGTGTCACCCGGCGTGATTGTATGGGGTGCCATCGGTCACACGACTTGGTCACCTCTTGTTCGCATTGACGGCACTTTAAGCAGTGGACTGACATTTCAGATGTGTTACGACCCGTGGCTCTACCCTTCATTCGATCCCTGCGAAACCGTACATTTCAGCAGTATAATGCACGACCGTATGTTGCAGGTCCTGTACGGGCCTTTCTGGATACAGAAAATGTTCGACTGCTCCCCTGGCCACCACATTCTCCAGGTCTCTCACCAATTGAAAACGTCTGGTCAATGGAGGCGGAGCAACTGGATCGTCACAATACGCCAGTCACTACTCTTGATGAACTGTGTTATCGTGTCGAAGCTGCATGGGCAGCTGTACTTGTACACGCCATCTAAGCTCTGTTTGACTCAATGCCCAGGCGTATCAAGGCCGTTATTACGGCCAGAGGTGGTCGTTGGGGGGACTGATTTCTCAGAATGTATGCAGCCAATTTTCGTGAAAATGTAATCACATGTCCTAGTATAATAAGTTTGTCCAATGAATACCCGTTTATCATCTGCATTTCTTCACAATAAAGGATGGCAGCCAAAAACAGTTGCAGGATAGAATTTTTTTATTGATGCTGCCATCCTTTATTGTGAAGAATTTTAACAGTTGCTGCTGCAGCCATGTTTAAAATCTTGATCTGCATTTCTACTTGGTGTAGGAATTTTAACGTCCAGTAGTGTATTTTAGCGATATTGCAATTTTTGCGGTTGTACTGAAGTGATAACATTTTGCATTCGTGTCTAAACTACATGCTAATTTGCCATTTATTGCATACCGTCGTAATGGTGTCGCAATTTTAGTGGCCAGTAATGTCCATCGGAGCTTTCCTGCCGGAGGAACTGAACCACCTCTGTGCACTGTTATTTCCATGCAGCCGAGATGCGTGTTGTGCAGGTGTTGCCTCCCCAGAGTGACCGTTCGCCGTTGTCGCTGTTGCACAGGTGGGGACGTGCAAGATGGGCCCGCGCTCCGACCCGGACGCCGTGGTGGACGCCCGCCTCCGGGTTCACGGCGTGCGCGGGCTGCGGGTCGTGGACGCCGCCATCGCGCCGGTGCTGCCCTCGTGCCACACCAACACGGTCGCCATCATGATCGCCGAGAAGGCCGCCGACATGATCAAGCAGGACCACGGCAAGATCTCGCTGGCGCACTGAGCGGCCGTCTCACCGGCTGCGGCGTGTCTGCTCCCCAGCGGGGCCCTCTCTCTGCCTACCTCAACATCTTTCCCTTATCTGTACCTGTAATCTGCGTACTGACTTACTGCGCCAGTGGCGGAAGCTGGATTGTGTAACAGTAACATCGCCCATCCACTCCCTTTATGTTACACTAACTGATCAACTGGCGTTGTCCAGTTATCTATTAATCCCTACTTCCTGGGACGAAAAGGCGTGGGAAAAGAATTCCCTGGACGTTTAGTTCTTCCAGAAGGTTCTAACGGGTTTTCGCATTTCATTCGACTAAAATTGGACTTAAAAGGTCAACAAGACATCAGGGCTGTCGGCAGCGGCTCTGCTGCCGAAGACTCGATCATAGCGTTGTGTCGCTTTCTATTGTTTCAACATGGCATCCTCTACACTTCTTGACTCTATCCATACGAGTGCCATGGCTGTCTTTTTCTCGTCGGATTTTGTTTTCAGCTAGTAAAACATATGTGTAATAAGTTACTTGCAGACGTTCTGGAGTTTTAGACATTTTAGTTAGATGACTGTTAACAACCATTAAGTATTTCATGGAATCCACATTTGACCATCGCCTGTCTTATCCAAAACCTTAATACCGATTTTTGTCTTAGACCTTCATCAACTTAGATAAAGTTAAAAACAGTTCAAGTACATACCGGGTGATCAAAAAGTCAGTATAAATTTGAAAACTGAATAAATCACGGAATAATGTAGATAGAGAGGTACAAATTGACACACAGACTTCGAATGACATGGGGTTTTATTACAAACAAAAAAATGCAAAAGTTCAAAAATGTCCGACAGATGGCGCTTCATCTAATCAGAATAGCAATAATTAGCATAACAAATTAAGACAAAGCAAAGATGATGTTCTTTACAGGAAATGCTCAATATGTCCAGCATCATTCCTCAACAATAGCTGTAGTCGAGGAATAATGTTGTGAACAGCACTGTAAAGCATGTCCGGAGTTATGGTGAGGCATTGGCGTCGGATGTTGTCTTTCAGCATTCCTAAATATGTCGGTCGATCACGATACACTTGCAACGTCAGCTAACCCCAAAGCCAATAATCGCACGGACTGGGGTCTGGGGACCTGGGAGGCCAAGCATGACGAAAGTGGCAGCTGAGCACACGATCGTCACCAAACGACGCGCGCAAGATATCTTTCACGCGTCTAGCAATATGGGGTGGTTCTAATAAAACCTCATGTCATTTCAAGCATGTGTGTCAATTTTTACCTCTCTGTCTACATTATTCCGTGGTTTATTCAATTTTCAAATTTATACTGAATTTTTGATCACCTGGTACATCTTTTATGTCGTTATTTGACAGCGAGTACGTCTCAGGTGTTATAATACGCAGTAAATTCCGCTCTAGTAATTTCCACGCAGGACATTTACTGATGCACTCAATAGTCACATCAATCTGTGTTTTGTATCCCGCCTGGAAGGCGGCGCGTGGGTCTGCTCCTGAAAACTTAAAGGTTGGCCGAATGAAGGAAGCGAGTAGGAGCAGGTGAGGTAAAACACGTCGGTACTGCAAGTAAAGTTAAAGAGGTTTTTATTGGTGAATGAATATAAACAGAGGCACACATAACTTTGTACAGATGAGCACGTAGGTGCGAAGCCTTAGACCCGTCGTAAGTAGTGCGAGGTCACTATTCCAAACGAAGCTGAAGCAAAGTGTCCCGGCCGTCTGCTCTTGATGAACTGGGCGAAAATGGAGCGGCGCTCGTGGAGCTGCACAGCGTCGGCTAGAGGGCGCTGTCGTCGGCGAAGATCTTCCGCTCTCGTAGTGCCAACCTTAGAACAGGCACCTACGCTGTGGCGTCGTACCTATCGATACCACACAGTGTATACACTAACGAGTAGTCATTAGTGTATACTGTGCCCTGTTGATGAGAAGTCATTAGCGTATACGCTGCCGTGTTAACCGGCGTCGCTATTGAGTGCACCCAAAAATTTCCTGTGTGGAACTTAACAGTGTGGAATTTATTACATACTACAACACCTGAGATGTATCCAGTGTCAAATAATGACATGAGAGATATATTTACTTGAACTGTTCGTAACCTTATATAAGCTGATGGTCTAAGACCGAAACTAGTATATATATATATATATATATATATATATATATATATATATATATATATATATATATATATATATAGTGAATTGGCATAATGTGCAGAAGATCTAACGAAGTACATATTTTGCTGAAAGGAATCGAAAAGTTATGTACCATTTTTCACGCAAACTAATGTTTACAGAGGTGTAAATACTTTTGTGCAGCTCAGAAATTGGAAGTTGAAGGAACATAAAACTAATTAACCCATACGTAAAATAATCATATTATAAATATTTCTTAGAGATGGTTTGTCTAAATGAAGCATGTTGTTCTCAATATTTCCTTAGTGAACCAAGCGAGAGAGTGTTATAACTTTAGAAACCCAGGGGTTGGCTGGTAGAGCTACTTGGCAAATGTCGTCGACCGAATATAGCATATTTTCCCTTGTGTTTATCCTCCACGCATTGTCAACGTGAATCTGGAAGTCTCCCTTGCGGCCACTTGTTCTGATATCTGGCAACTGCGGTTTCCAAAAGACATTCTTTTCAAAAAATTATCTGTAACTTTCAAAGATGAGGCTTCTGCAAACATCAAGTAGCGATGTGTTCCATCAGCAAATATGCAGAACACAAAGAAAATCTCTATTTACAACGCCCTTCGGAGTAGAAACTATCTTTTCCTTTGATCATTATGGTCATTTCGCTCAGATGCAAGTGGAAGATCCGACTATGTCTATAGAACCGTCTATGGACGTCTTCCTTTAGATGTTCTCTTTCATGTAGTCTGTCCTGTAGGAAAATGAACATTTCTATTACGCTCCACATTGGGAGAAAAAACCTTGACGAATCGAGCATCGCTCTCTTCACACTTCTCTCCGCATTCCATTAACGCTACTTGTCAAGATTTCCACACTGACGATATGCACTCAAGAGTAGCTCGGACAAGCGTTTCGTTAGTGATGTTATCCTAGGATGAACAATACTTCGTATTGATTCTCCCAATGAATCCGACTTACTGGCAAGTAGATCCTATCTTCATTCGCTCCAGATGAATACCGCTAGAGGTTTGACGAAAGTAACTGATTCCAGTGAGTGGTCATCGATACCAGACTTTTTTTTTGCTATATCACCTTGCTCCGCGTCAGTTACACGCTTTAAAGAATAGTGGTGGCTGTGCAGTTAAACAAACTCGTTGTAGGACAAAATTCTAAACGTGCTCGTTCCTTTTGTTTAAAATCTTCTTCAGCGAATTCGCGTTATACGCAGACATATACATCCAAATTAGTAAATAGATATAGTTGACTGAGAGAGATTTACTACTTGTATGCAGCGATACCGAAGCCTAGAACGGACGGCGCACGTGAATGAATCAAACAACTGCGACTAAATGTGCAAAGGTCTTTTACATCACAAAGCTTCAAAATGGGCCACTTAAACTCTGGTCTCTGGTAGAACAAAATCTTGAAACACAGGGTTACGAATTTAGTTGTCGACTGCTTTCCGTTAGCCACATAGCTGCATATGAATTCGGCTTCTTGCTTTTGATAATGGAAAAAAAAAACCATCGCAGGTTCACATAATTTTTACGGACAAGCGCAATCGACATATCGTATCATTTGTGCCAGTGTTGTTTTTAGTGTTTTATCATTAGTTCTTTGTTGAGGCCGATTAGAGTCTCATTAAACTTAATTACAGCTCACAGTGATCATTGGCTCCTTTCGGGCCAGAATTTCGTCCTTCTTCGTGTTTCCTCCGATCGAGGTTGCATTCCGAATTCTTATCTGCTATTCGTCTCGGATTATCCAGTCTTTCCCTATCATTTGTAGAAGTCGTCTCTGTAGAACACATTTCCAGATCTGATTGTCATTATTTCTATTATTTGGTGCGTTTACACTAGAACATAATGGTTTGGTGTCTTGTATCCAATAAATAAAATCTTACTTCCAGTCAAACCTGTGGCGTTCTTTTATCTGGGGTAACGATAAATTGTGCACATTTTTTGCCTATTAATTCTGTGGTTTTCCTGGTTCATCTTAAACTTCATTGTTGAAACTTTTGTTTGATATCTTTCCTGTAATAGGATCCGAGATTTCTTAATTATCATCCTCTATTTTCTAGCTTTGAGCTCGTATACAATATGATTATCAGGGTCTGGCTTGTAGTGAAACACTGTTATGCTTCTGTCTTCACACTAACATGTTTGACCATAACTGTGACATCCTCAGTGATTGTTTATTTACTCCGTCTGAACATACAAAGGTGGAATATTCTGTGAACGTGAAATAATGTGGAGTAGGTTGTTACAACTGTTTAAAATATAGTTATTGTGTTTACCTGTAGATTACTTTTTTCTGTGATTGTCTATGCATTTCATCCACAAGCCGATACCAAAAGCAGTACGCCATCTGCAACATACTTATGCCATTGTCGGAAAACACCTAATTTGTAACATCTGCAAAAAGGGAGAGAAAAATAACACATAGTAGCTTTGACACTTACTGTGGTTGTTGTCTACGTGCTCGTAACCTTGTGACAAGGGGTATTAGATTTCTTGATATGCCTTATCGCACCTTCTTCATTTTTGGTGAACTATTTACACCATTCAGTTGCGTATTTTAAGCCCTTTGACAAAAAGAGTTCAGTTCATTATTTTATAAGCAAATTTAATGTGATGTGTAACAAACATATAAACTCATCTATATCTTCTATATTCAATAAATTTCTACCAGTTACTTTTGATATGAAATAAACAGTCATCCCCTGTCACAGCTGTAGAGAAGCATGATTGGGTGAAGGCGAACTTGTAACTTTTTTTTTTTAACAAACTAGCCCCGTGATTTTCCTCTAGTGATGTTGAACTATTTTTCTCCAGTTTTTTCTAGTTTCACAGGCACTCAGAAATATGATCGCAACTGTATAAAGAGTTACTGCGTCAGACTGGTTTTACAGCGGTATATATTGGTATTTTAGGAGATCAGTTTTCGCTGTGACTTACGGTAGGACACTTCGAGTTCTCATATTTGTTCCCGATTCACTGCCTTGTCCATTCTGTGCCCATGCGATCTGCTCCAGGTAGTGCAATTTGTTTACTCCGATGAAGTCTTCGTGTTTCGCAATGTTAATGGGGCGTTTTCAGCTTTCTCGAAGGATACCTGAAAACCATTTTGTTCATTAATTTGTGTTATCAGATCTGATATGTGTTGTAACGCTGATTTTTGAATGTTTGCTCATGAAATATGTTTTCTGTCACTTTCCAAGGGTTTTAAAGAGTAGAAGAATCCACTATATTCCAAGTAATCCAGGTACTTGCTTCTATGATATCACATTGACGCTATCTTGATTTAGGATTGTGTGAACAAAAGTTTAACGTAACAGAGTCAACTGCTGACTTCTTGCCTTCCACGAGATATTCTAGATTTCATAGAATTTTATTGTTATCACATTGTGCCTGTCTGATATGACAAATGACTGCCCGTTATTGTACAATAATTTACGTAGATTATAATAAGATACCGATAATTAATTTAGCCTTAGATTTGTGTCTCACTAAACCGCATATTTTATTCACACGTAGATTAAAGTTAGGTTTGCTACGACATGCAATGCCAAGGTGTAGGGACTACATGTTAACAAACCTGAAGAAGGCAATCATCATTTGATTTTAAAAGCCTGAGCTAAGAATGACGAAAGTAGCGTTAACACCGAGCAGATTCCCACCCCCCGCCCTCCAAATGCAGTCACGTTAGTACATTTGCCGTAGAATCCATGTTTAACCAAAGGAGTTTCAGTGACATCAGAAAGCATTGACTATCGTAGATTTGTCACTTCTACTGCAATATAAACATGTCATCAAGAATGAAACCATACAATTCTGATCCAAAACGTTTGTAATTGGTTTCCAACAACGTCGATTATGGGCTCATAGTGTCTTGTTAAGGTTTTCCTTTCGAATGTTAATAGTACGTCCTCATCATTTTTATTAAACGTTAAAGCTTAACGTTCATATAATAACAAGGCATTGCAGCTGAGTTGTATAAGCGAATTTTGAAGTCAGTGGTAAGAGTTTTTTTTTTTGGGGGGGGGGGGGGTGGGGACTTGGTATAAATGTAATGCATTCTGTCAGTAGACGGTAGGCATACATCTGTCTGTATGTCTGTTGTGTTGTCCGTGCTGTAGAGACTCCCTACGTATGTGACGTGGTCAACTCTACTGAATGTTAATTCGTTTGCGGCTAAAGGTGCATCAGTTAGGATTTTCTTACTTTTGCCCTGTTATTTCTCATCCTCCACGTTAACGCACAGTTCGGCTTCCTCAGCAGTTATACAAGGTGAACCAAATTGACGCTCGGACGCTGCAACGCGATTCCTTGCACATTTACAGTACAGCAATACAGCAATATCGCTAAAAGAAACCTCGCCCCGTACGTATTGTCGGTAGAAAACATACATCAAAGAGAGGCAGTTTGACAACACTGTAATCTCATTTTCAACAGTGAATCTTCATTCAATAAATGCAGGGCATGTTGAGCAAGCAGGGCGGTGAATAGAGTTTTGCGTTAGAATACTTGAGTTCTCGAGTTAGATATCGGGTCAGGGGGTAATTTTTATGATTTCGTGTGTTTAAAATGCATCATATGATACGTGGACTCTTAACCGTTGAACAACAATTACAGCAAATCTTATACAAAACACTTGCAGTTATTTAGTCTAGCACAGAAATGAGGTTACAATCGTTTTATTTATTCAACTTTTAAGCGAGGAGTTCAGAGGAACGTGATCTAGCGAGTACTAAATATTTGGAGATGCAGGGAAGTCGATTTGAGCTCTGAAGACTGCGTATGTTTTGTGAAAGACATGTTGTCACAGACAGCGTTTTTAAAATATTACAGCTGGCCCCTATTACTCAACATACATAAATTTTGTAATTATTTCTGTCTTATGATAGATAAAGTACTCTGAATGGTACTAAAACGGAAACATTCCCTAATGTTGTGCAAAATTGTATTTATTCGGTTACGAAGCGTCTTTGGGATTTTTAGGTTATCTGCAGCTGACAACTAAATTTACGATTCTCTTGTGCCATATAGATATTTACTGAAGGGTGTCGTTCTCCTTCATGGATTAAAAATTGCTAGTAAACACCAGAAGACCAAATCTTTCGCACAAAGACCTCTTACATCTACTCACCAACGCGAAGTTTTGTTCGCTGCACTTCCTGCCAGATCAGTGAACGTGGAGCATAGGTAACTAGTCTGGAATGAAGTACCTGCATTATTTAAAGTACCAAACATACCAAAACAGCTTTAGCTGAAGGGAAAACCACATAGACGTAATATGAAATACCGTCAGCAGCAAAACAGTAACACGGATGAAACCAGTTCCACAATTGTTGCCATATCTGAATCATAAACGGCAAGAATATTCATGACACTTGCTTTTCAAGCAAAGGTTTTTAGATTTACAAAAATATTCGTTCATTAGAAACTCGAGTGATGTGTAAGAATTGGTGAATCATTAAAAACTGAACTAAACTCCGTCCGAACAGACCTTGCACGGCCTAACGGTACCGACCGGCCGCCGTGTCATCCTTAGGCCACAGGCGTCACTGGATGCGAATATGGAGGGATATGTGGCCAGCACAACGCTCTCCCGACCGTATGTCAGTTTACGAGACCGGAGCCGCTACTTCTCAGTCAAGTAGCTCCTCAGTTTGTCTCACAAGGTCAGAGTGCGCCCCGCTTTCCAACAGCGCTCGGCAGATCGTATAGTCACCCATCGAAGTGCCAGCCCAGCCCGACATAGCTTATTAGTGATCTGCCGGGAACCGGTGGGGGTGAATCATTAGGCTCCACAAAAATTTTTTACGTGTCAAGGGATGCACCTATCGTTACAAGAACAAACAACAACAGAAATATTGTCTCCTCATGCATGAAATATGTGTTTATATTCTCTTGTTTTCAGCGGAGTAAGGTGCAATTATACACATATTCGGGAGTATTTCTTCATGAATAAATTGTCGCTTATGTTACTGAATCAATGAGACTGCATGTTTTTACATTTATTTCACAATGGTTCATGTCTCTTGGTAATTTACTAATACTTGGAAAGCAAAAATGCAACAATTATTTCATTAATTAAGTAGAAAAATAGCCAAAAAATTCAATAACCTTACGAGTTACGTGGCTGTTTGCTTTCTCACCGCTTGGAGCGCTGTTGTCGCTCTAGCTATTGATGAAGGTAACTGTTGCACCAGAGATTGTCGCGATTGTATGTGTTACACTGTAGTATCAGATTTTTTGTCACACCGAAATAACTGCGTTAAATAAGAAAGAAAATAGTTCTTTATATGGAGATATATTTAAGAAGTAATGAAAAACAATTTCGAATTTACAATTTCAATCCATTATTTGTAACTAAATCTTAATTTAAGAGATGGAGGAAAGGCAACTGAGTTTGGTCATTAAGTACTGTTAATACTTATGGAAATTATTTGATTGTTGATTTCCAGTATTCACAGGAGACATATTTCTACTTTTCTTTAGAGACTGTAAAATTTCAGATTATTACATTCTGTAAAGATAAGTAGGAACATAACCCTGTTGGAAATACTGGAAATCAATAAACATGTGACATATTAAATGATCAACCTCAGTTTCCTTTCTCCCCTTTCTTAAATTAGTTTTTAGTTACAAATAATAAACTGAAATTGCAAATTCAAAATTATTTTTCATCAGCTGTTAAATATATCTCCACATAAAAAACTGTTTTCTTTTTATTTAATGTAATTATTTTTGTGTGACAAAAAATGTAATACTTTCCTAAGTAAACACTCTACATGTCATTTTTGTATCTTCTGTGTATATAATATCTGTGTAGGTCGCACGTCATTTCACCCGTGTTTGCGACATTCAGTTGTCACCTGAAGATGGCCTAATAAGCTGAAAGCCAGTTCGTAACCAAATAAATATAAGTTTGCTTAACATTAGGAAGCATCTCCTTTTTATTATTGTACTCATGCTCTGCAAAGCACCGACGAAAAATTCAATTAATTTTAATTTGTTTTTTAACTGATTATTAGACTTCATGAATATTTATGACATGTCTCATCAATAAATATTGTAATCAAAAGTTAATAAATTGTACTTTTAGAATACGTATCGCTTAATAATCACCTTACGTTACAGCATTATTCAACGGATCAAAAGTAGAAATCAAAGATGCACATACACCCGGAATCTAACTTGTGAATTTGAGTATTCTAACACAAAACTTCACGCATTCCGTTAACTGGGCAATATGTCTCTATTTCCTAAATGAAAATTCTTGTCTGAACTGTGATTACGTTGTTGCCAAATCGCCTTTCTTTGACGTCCGTAGCTTACGGAAAATATGCTCGACAAGGAAGTTTGTAACAAACATATTTGAACAGGTAGTTTACAAGAAATCGATTTAGTTGTGGTGTCTGAGTGCACGAATTTTGGTTCCCTGTATAAAATAGTTTTGAATCATTCTGATTGCTTCCGTATTGTTACTGCTTATATTGCTTCCTAATGCAGCATACTCCGCCCAGGGCAGCGCACTGATATTTACAGCTTGCAAGTGGCTGTTCTTGGAGCCATTTTCTGCATACGTTGCCAAAAATAGTGTACCGTGTTTGCATGCGACGGGTGCGGCGTGCATCATGTTGACGGTGCGAGGAGCCGCAGCCAGATAAACCAGGAGGAGTGCCCCACGGCGCCTATCTAATCTGCAGGGACAAACAGCCGCCTGTTGACGCCCGTCTGTATGTACCGCGTCCCGGACAACAGATTTCTCTCGTTCCCATCACAGCCGGCGACACTGTATTCGGCCGTTGCCTTCCGCGGACAATAGTCACTCCTTATCGACAGCCCAGACAATACCCATTCGCACGACAGCTGTCGCGATTAAGCTCACAGGTGGTTGATCTGTCCGGCGCTACACTCCAAACAACACAGCTGATACCACACGTTCGTCATGCTACAAATGTTAAAATAATACTGTCGTAGATGTTTAGCTTCGTAGATGCATCACTATATTGGATAGAAATAATTAGATATTAATCATATGTGAGAATTGTGTTCTTTCCAGGGCGGTGCCGAGAGGCAAACATACATTCATTCTCATAGCGGTGGTAATACATTTTTCAAGCTGGTGATGAGGTCTTACACCAAACAGTTCGAAACATCATGTAACGCTCTTGACTGTATCAGCGCGTATCCTCCAGAATGAGTAGAATCCTTGACAGAAGCAATACTGTGGCATCAGCCTGTCTTTTACTTGAAAAAAAACATTGTGCTTCATTTTATTCCCCTGGGCGTCATCAAGCAACATGACGGTAAACAGACAGAGAAAAATGACAAAATACCTGTTCCTGTTCACACAAAAATGCGTTGTATTGTACCATTTCTCAGGATTTTCTGGTGCACAAAGCGGCGTGGAAAAGATCAGAATATAATGATGTCCTTAATAAGAAGCAGCTAAAGTGTAGTGGGTATGTGCACAACTTCTACACGGGGTAAACGATAGCAGCTTAGAACGTACCACAGTGGTGCAAGGGAAGTCGAAAGGAGCAATTTGATATAGAACACTTTCGTTCTGTCAACGTGAAAAATAACCTCAAATCGACCTACAAAAGCCATCTGATCTACTGCGCATGCGCGTCGCTCGAGACTTTCGACATTCTCTTGTCCTCTTACGCTACTGGCTTAATCTGTTATTTTGTTAGCGTAATTAATGTAAACTTCCTCGAGGCGATAGTCAAAGAAGAAAGACTTTTTGTAAATGTCATGCAAAATGTAATTAAGTTCACAATTCGATCAAAACTTGAACCCTACAAGCACGGTTGTTTCGTAGTAAGAAGAGTAGACAAACAAAACGATTTAATTGTTAATTTTATAATATTAAAATTCACAATATTTTGGTAAAAAAGCACACAAACATGAATTTTACATTTTGCAAGTGGAAAAACAGATTTTTTCCTTTTTTTTAAAATTATTATTCAAGGACGATATTAGCCAAATTCTCGCTCTGCGTACGTGCGCCATAGCTTATACATCAATTTGCTCGTTTCGAGTTCAGCTATACCACAGTGGTACGTTCTAAACAGTTGTCGTTCACATCCTGTATGTACATAAATGCGTAACGTGAGTCACAATAAAAAAATAGAAAATACGTATGTCATATCATACTCTCGCCAAATGGTGTAGAGTCTTATATTCATAGATTTCAAGCTTACATCTAGAATGGAAATATGCAACCGCTATGCGTGTCTAGTCACCGAACCAGCCCTAACAGTATAGTACCTTAAAATAGGAGATTTTATGACTTAAAACAAAAACAGACATGACGTCTTCGACGTCTAAATATCAAGTGACATGAAACTCAGACTAAAGAGTGAAAGAATTTACACTTCACAGTATGGTGCTTTTCAAAATGACAGGTTAGAACACTGCCAGCTTGAAAGTAACATTTCGTTATTTATATGTACAGATCTACAAAGTTATTAAAGCAGAAGGAACCGCTCTCATGAAGCCATATTTCACTGAGAACACTGCACAGTTCCAACCATGTCACAAGCATTCTGTCGCGACATGTTAATTTCACGCCCAGCTGGTTTTCCGTGTGGCCACAGCCCACATTACGAGCCACGTAAATGGTATGTGATAATACTTCAGAGATGTTCTCTGCTTTCGGCCTCGATCCACTGATCTGACAGAAGTTGCGCTCCAGAGCTTGAAGTTATCCATTGCAGTGTATACTGGCAATATAAAAGCACCGTCTTTGACGCCTGCGCGAGGGAATCACAAAAAGTAATGTTTATGACACCTCTGAGAACAGTTTACAGTGGACTTTCAAATATGCCCATCGTGGAGACAAAGCTGCATTTAAATAAATGACTCGAACCATTCTATGTCAGTACCAATGTACTGGGGCAAAATAAATCACGCTGATGTGTTGACAGTAAAAGGAAAAACCAGAACTCGAACCATTAATTATTGTTTAGTCCTGTAACAATGGTGTTCTCAAACAAAAATGGACCCATACATCGTATTTAGTTCAATTTCGGAGATCTTTAAACAGTACAATGTGGCTGCTTCTTTCTCAAGGTACGCCCTTTACCGACACGGCAACTAAAATGATACGTCGGCTTACCAACGAAGTCCGCTCCTGATTTGTTTTGGTACCTGTGGATGGGGTGACACCATTTAACACCATGATCAGAATTGTACATCTGTAGAATATGAAATAAAACCTGTGGGTAGAATAGTGTGACTAAATTGAATTTAAGTATCTCTATAAAACGGTACACTCTTTTGTAACAACTTTGTCAGTCGAACATCCTAGTAATACCGATGTTAAAACCATGGCGTTCTTACCAGTCTACTGAATCCCAGTATTACGTAAATTCCGGATTATAAAGCTGTTAAACGTGTTACCAGCTCAGAGAGCGTGTTAACACGAATCACTGCGGATATAAAGCATTACAGAGGATGCGTGGAATTAGTTAAATTGTTGGTACTAATTGTTCTTTGCTCAGTACCCCCTCTAAATATCTCACCTTTCTGGATGCTGTAGAAAGAAGTTCCGATGTATTTTATGGTCTTATTAAAGCTTAATTGTCAATCAGAAAATAGCCAATATGTTTACTCTTGTCGACAACATACTTGCAGTCTTGTCTGAAAGGAAGAGGAGTTTAATGCAGCAGCCTACGTGTCACGGTTGAAACTTTAACTTACAACGTAAATGAAATCTTTTCAATAATTTAGAACTTCAATAGCCACATTGCACTTAGTAACGTTGTATGTAGGATTTAAAGACACTTAGGATTAAACAGGAAATTAAGACACCTTTCGAGAACGTATTTTTGTTTGTCTTATAGTTAGCTTTCTGGCTGTAAAACATTGATTTCTACGGTACCTTATTGTGATACAATTATTATACTGATAGATACATTAAGTAAATACCTTTAAGAACTGCTGCATTTCTGTTTAGTTATATTAAGTAACTACCTTTAAGAACTGCTGTATTAATGTTATGTACTCTAATGTAATTTAGTTAATACTGACCTGTTATCTACTACAGACGACAGAAAATAAAGTACAAATGCCATAACGAAACTGAATTGTTGATAATTATTTCCTCCATGGCCATCCCACTGTAATATACATTTTAAAGTTAACAACTATTGTAATAAAGGGTTGGAGTTAGAATGCTAACAAATACGCTTCTCAATTATTTTACGTTTGGCAATAACAACTTTTGTTTCAAAGTAATATCTCATTTAGTAAGGTAGTGAAGTCTTCCATCCGTTAGTACAACAAAAGCTCTTTTAGACGCTTACGTGATGTTCGTAGTGTCCGTTACTTGATAATTACAAGTAATGTCTACAGCTCATAAGCCCTTTTACTCATTCACGGCCAGGTAGTCAAACCTATTGTGCTTATTTCATACACATTATGTGAATGACGCTAGTTCTACTAACTTTAAGGAGCGTATTTAAGACTTTGTGTACATTTCTGAACCAATTATTCCACTGTATCAAAAGGATTCAACGATGCTCCCCCCTCCCCCCTTTCCGTTCTATTACAGTTACAGCAGAAAAACTTCAACAGTTAACTCACGCCGGCCGATGTGGCCTATCAGTTCTAGGCGCTACGGTCGCAGGTTCGAATCCTGCCTCGGTTATGGATGTGTGTGATGTCCTTAGATTAGTTAGGTTTAAGTAGTTCTAAGTCCTAGAGGACTGATGACCTCAGATGTTAAGTCCCATAGGGCTCAGAGCCATTTGAACCATTTGTACAGTCGCCGCCTAGAAGAGGCCAATGGGACACTATCAACATTCACTGAATTCAGGACTCGACCAGTGCAGTGCAGGTGGACACTAAACAACATTACCACCCATCGTCTTCACATTCAAGTACATAATGTATAATTTATATTAATAAATGACTGTAAACCGCTGCTAACCTATGCTTCCATCTCTTTTTGAGTACTTTGCCTAAACCTAAACTTGCAGGAAAAAATACAACACCCTCACGGCCAATGGTCAGTGGCATCAGCGTCAAAGAAAAAACATTTTCCATTAAAACAGACATACAGGCAATACAAAGGGATCAAAAACGTCTATTAGTAAAAGATGAACTAGCCTACATGAAAACGTCTGGATAGTTGACGAGAAAATTCATCTACCTCTACATCTACGTGATTACTCTGCTATTCACAATAAAGTGCCTGGCAGAGGGTTCAATGAACCACCTTCATGTTGTCTCTCTACCGGTCCATTCTCGAACGGCACTTGGGAAAAACGAGCACTCAAAGTTTTCCGTGCCATCCCTGATTTCTCTTATTTTATCGTGATGATCATTTCTCCCTATGTAGGTGGGTGTCAACAGCATGTTTCCGCAATCGGAGGAGAAAACTGGTGATTGAATTTTCATGAGAAGATCCCGTCGCAACGAAACACGCCTTTGTGTTAACGATTGCCACTCCAATTCAGGTATCATGTCTGTGACACCATCTCCTCTATTTCGCGATAATACAAAACGAGCTGCCCTTCTTTGTACTTTTTCGATGTCATCCGACAGTCCCACCTGATGCGGATCCCACACCGCACAGTAGTACTCCAGAATATGGCGGACAAGCGTAGTGTAAGCAGTCTCTTTGGTAGACCTGTTGCACATTCGAAGTGTTCTGCCAATGAATCGCAGTCTTTGGTTTGCTCTACCCACAATATTATCTATGTGATCGTTCCAATTTAGGTTATTTGTAATTAGAATCCCCAAGTATTTAGTTGAATTTACAGCCTTCAGCTTTGTGTGACTTACCGCGTAATCGAAATTTAGCTGATTCATTTTAATACTCATGTGAATAACTTCACACTTTTCTTTCTTCAGGGTCAATTGCCACTTTTCGCACCATACAGATATCTTATCTAAATCATTTTGCAAGTCGTTTTGATCATCTGATGACTTTAAAAAACGGTAAATGACAGCATCATCTGCAAACAATCTAAGACGGCTACTCAGATTGTCTCCTATGTCGTTAATATAGATCAGGAACAGTAGAGGGCCTATAACACTTCCTTGGGGAACTCCGGATATTACTTCCGTTTTACTCGATGACTTTCCGTCTATTACTACGAACTGTGATCTTTCTGACAGGAAATCACGAATCCAGTCGCACAACTGAGGTGATACTCCGTATGCACGCAGTTTGATTAGAAGATGCTTGTAAGGGTCGGTGTCGAAAGCCTTCTGGAAATCTAAAAATATGGAATCAATTTGACATCCTCTGTTGATAGTACTCGTTACTTAATGAGTATAAATGGCTAGTTGTGTTTCACAAGATCGATATTTTCTGAATCCGCTCTGACTATATGTCAATAAATCGTTTTCTTCGAGGTACTTCATAATGTTCGAGTATAGTATATGTTCTAAAACCCTACTGCAAATCGACGTTAGTGATATAGGCCTGTAATTCAGCGGATTACTCCTAGTTCCCTTTTTGGGTATTGGTCTGACATGAGCAATTTTCCCGTCTTTAGGTACGTATCTTTCTGTAAGCGATTGGTTATATATAATTGCCAATTATGGAGCTATTTTATCAGCATACTCTGAGAGGAACCTGACTGCTGTACAATCTGGACCGGAGACCTTGCCTTTATTAAGTGATTTAAGCTGCTTTGTTACACCGAGGATATCTACTTCTATGTTTCTCCTCTTGGCAGTTGCTCTTGATTGGAATTCAGGAATATTTGAAAGGTGGCTACACTGAGCCACAGCGCCAGAGATTGCGCCAAAGAGTATTATTCAGTCGCCTCCGCTGGCAGTGTTGGTTGAGATGTGGTAGTGGAGAGTTCTTGTCGAGAAGTCTTGGTGGAGAGTGCTTATCGAGATGTGGTAGTAGTGAGTCGGTGTTGAGATGTTGTAGTAGGGAGTGCTTATTCGATGTTTTATGCAGTTGTTTGATGGGCTAGACAGCAGATGTTGTTCGAATGGAGATATTGTAATGATTAGAGTGCTTTTCGTCAATATATATGAAGGTAAAAAAAATTCCCTTTTCTTTTTATTATTTCAATGTCTTAAACAACGCGTAATTACAAGTTCAGTCAACAAAGCATCTGGCTTGTGTTCTTGAATTAGAGTGTAATTCTGGTTTTCTTGCGCAATTATAGTATTTCTATTTTTTTTAATTACTTCAGTATAAATGATATTTAAAATTTCTTGTCTTATTGAAGAAGAACCGTGCCAGATGTGTACGTTGAATCACACTTCCACACACAGAACAGTTGCACTTGTGCTTTGGTTTTGTACGTTTTTTAGTTGCTGGGGACTTGATTAATTAATTGTGTTAACGGAAATTTTCTTTCATTCTTTGTTGCTATTCTATGCAGTCAGATTGCGTACTAAAACTAGTCAGGGCCAACTGTTTACGAGATCTCGTAATCGGACAGACAGCTACTAAAAATTAAAAAGTATTTGCATTTCATTAACATATAATTAAGCCCCCATGCACTTTTTTTTTTTTAGCGTAAAAACGTCAGTGGCAATACTTCAGCACGAGAGAATTCGGAGAAAACAACTGTGCCGTGAAACTCTCTGGCAGGACGGCAAAATACAGACTGCAGGACTGTGTGCACTCTATGCGCTGTTCTCATTGTGCAACAAGTGTCCAGTTAGTAGCTAAAGTGAGCAAGAGTAAAAAGTTCAGTTACCACTGCGGTGGAAATTGTCTAGCAGAGGAGGCTGCGGTAATGGGTTCGCCACTGGTATAAAAAGCGAGCGGCTGCATTGAGTTGTCAGGAGTCGGCGGGTGTCCGGACGAGGTGCCCACCGCCTGCCGCAGCCATCATTAATCTCAATCGCGTCAGCACGCGAGCCTCTCCCCTCACTTCCCCTCACCTCCGCTCCCCACCCCTCCCATCCTCCTCCTGCTAACTTCGCAAACGTCAACCACCCACGCCCCGTGCTGTCTGTGGTGACTGGCTTTGTGCGAACGATAAGTCACTTCATCAAGAGGGAGGTCACGACTTCTCAGAAGAATGTGACACACTGGCTGACATCCGTACTGCAACGGACTGCTACTAAAGCGCTTCATCGGAGCAAAATTTTTTTAGAGATGTTTATCCTCTCTATGACCACACTTGAATGCTGACCATCACAAGAAAGTACCACTCTCGCCTCTGTGAAGAGATTGGTTGCTATGGACTACTTGAAGAGAACGAGGCACGAGGCCTTGACGGAATTTCTGCCTCATTCTCGACTGAACTTAAATAACGGACGAATTGTCTGGCGTAGTGGTAATAAATTGTACACACGAACCTAGCTCGTGAATCAATCTATTACTGGAAAATGGTTCAAATGGCACTGAGCACTATGGAACTTAACATCTGAGGTCATCAGTCCCCTAGAACTCAGAACTACTTAAATCTAACTAACCTGAGGACATCACACACATACATACCCGAGGCAGGACTCGAACCTTCGGCTGCGCGGTTCCAGACTGTAGCCCCTATAAACGCTCGTCCACTCCGGCCAGCCTATTAGCGGAAACTGTATCAAAATTCCTACAGTAGTTACTCAGATAAAGCTTGACACACAGACACTGAAAGGTGGCGTGGTATTTTCAACTACATATATTATAAGAATTTTTTGTCTGTATGTGAAGGTTAATCACAGGAGCTACTGCAGCGATTTTCATACTGCTTCAAAAAATGGTTCAAATGGCTCTGAGCACTATGGGACTCAACTGCTGAGGTCATTAGTCCCCTAGAACTTAGAACTAGTTAAACCTAACTAACCTAAGGACATCACAAACATCCATGCCCGAGGCAGGATTCGAACCTGCGACGTAGCGGTCTTGCGGTTCCAGACTGCAGCGCCTTTAACCGCACGGCCACTTCGGCCGGCCCCCATACTGCTTCCACTAACAGACTCATTCACGAGAAAGATTTATGTCTACAATCAATAAATATTTCGTGCAAATTGAGTGAATTATGATGACATTTGTCAACTAAGTCGTGCCACTGGAGGATTTTCCCGCTGCGCACTGCTTATGTATTTGTATGTGTAGCACCTGTTGTAAAAATACTGCCAGCATTTACTTTATTAGGTCTTAGTCATTACTCTTTATTCATATTGTCACTAGAGTAATCTAATTTTCTTATTTAATCTATTGTCATGATGTAACTCTGATGTAAATCTGATCTGGTTAAATAAATAAATAAATAGTTTAGTTTATAGTACAATTTGGGATTGATGTTCAGTCACCTAATGTGTTGTATGAATTTTAATTATTTCAATTGATGCTTCGTACTAATGTTACGTGGCGAAGGGCACGTTGTACTGATGTTACTTTTGCAGCTCAGTAAAAGCAAGCCGCTTCCATACACCAGTCCCGAGTATCAACAACCTGGGAGTGGACCAGCCTTCAGTAAGCTTCTACAGTTTGACCAGCTACCATGGGACAGCAGCAGAACTTCCGTCACTGGGCTCTGTTGGAGGTATTTCCACGCTACACATAAACGTGGTCACTTCTGCGAAGGCAGCCCAGAGCAGCTGCATTTAAACACTCTCAGGTCATCAAATCATGGCCGACCAGTTGGCCAGTAATATGATATTCAGTCTGTGCTGGTCAGCACTTTCCATCAGAAATTAAGGGAGGCACAATTACATGATGCATTGAGGGAAGTGTTAATAGAAAGTTATAGGCGGAAAACTACGTCGTGATACTACCGTGAGCAGCCTGGCGAGATACTTCAGAAACATGGGGAATTTGTAGAGAATTTTGTTGAATGCAGTCACGAAATGAATATCAATACACATGAGCTCACTGAAGATATGCTCATAAGGCTATATTACACGAAGTTGAAAAGAGTGTGCTTGATGCGTTTTTATTTGGTGTCGCCAGAAATGTAAGGTAGGATTTGTACGGAATTCTCTGAATAAAGCAGTAGAAACCACAGCGGCACTAGCTGAAACTGATGATATCATCAAACAGGGGGAAAGAAAGTGATACCGTTTAATACAAATAAAAAAGTGTTAGATGTGGTCGTACAGGCTGTATGAAGCATAATTGCAGAGAGGAACGGTGTTGGGTATGTAAATGTTTTGGTCATTCGGAGTGAAATTGTACGAAGAAAATTCCACAGAGACAGGGAGGGTAGTCACAGTGTGGACTTCGTACCGTGCCATTAAATGGAGCCAGGGGCAGTGTGAGCACCGTACAACGTTCCCAGCGAGAGTTGGTACAGGTCACCTCTGTGTACACTGAGAGGCAGACATTTTTCTGAACTGTTTTGTGAAGGGAAAGTTGTGAATATTCTTATTACTATGTGAAGGGAAATTTGTGTAGATTCTTATTAAATACTGGATCTCAAGTGATGGTGGCAAGTCATGTTATGCTTTGTGAGGTAGAACTAAAACCGCCATGCTGAAGGTTAAGCAGTGCAGGTGGGGTCGTGTTGACACTCTAGATTCGACAGTGGTAAGTTCCCTAGTGAGAGGAGGGACGGGGGGAGGGTGGAAGCAACTTTTGGCTTAGTGCACATGTTCTCCTTGCGGTTGACAGTGGCTACTAAGTCATATTCAGTTTATATTTCCAGTTTGTACATCACGCAAAAGTTGACTCAGAATGGCATACAGTAGAACTGGATGGAACACCATTGCATCTCAGTTTTATGGCTGGTAAACCATTAATGTTTCAAGGATCATACCTAGGCCAGTGTCAGCTGCTTAAAATATGTACAAGGTCCCTTAAATACAACTCGCAGGATATCGAACCAAATGGCAGTGGAAAATTAATCTGGGATGATGTAGGAGCTGATCTGCTGTTATCTCTTTGTGTGTAGTTGAGACCTTAACCTGAGAATGAGGAATTAGATAAAGTACAATTTTTTAAACAATGTTACTTGTCCTGAGTTCAAGATACTGAAGGAAGCAAAGATGTATCTATCAAAAATGATAAATTTAGTTTCCACGAGGTAAAGCTATCAGGTAGTGCTCTGGCAGCCAATTTGGAAGTAGTAAAATTTCTATAATCTGCAGACTGTAAAACAGAGTTTTAAAAAAACTGAAGGATTTTTGGACCTCTGGTCAAGTTCACTATTTTTCAGAGTACCAAAAGCAGTTTTTACTGTTGTGTGACAGCAACAATTTTATTTAGGTTGAATTTTAAGCAAACGGACAGGAATATCCAATAGAATATGCATTGAGGCAGTTTAGCAATGCAGAAAAAATTATTGGACTACTGAGAAAGAAATGCTAATATAGGGTGTTTACGTTTGTTGGACTATGATGCTGCTAGTGTCATTGGCAAGCATGGCAAATACATCTTCACAGCTTATCTCAGTACGCCAACCACTGGCCCAGCCTCGTATGTGAAGCTGCTGACTGTGCAACACCACTACAGCTGTGGCTGTGTCAGACAAGCCTGAGGCTACTTCCAGTTCGTAACGTGGTCGGTCCAGCAAAGACAGATACTGCTGTGAATACGTCAGGTTGCGCCTCATCCCGAGTGGTGCAGGGTGAGGAAGTCCCTCACTGGTACCTCATCAGAGCTGGGAATGGCTAGGTTCCCTGAATCAGAGTCCCAAGAAGGTGGCAGAGTGCTGAGCTGCTTAACTGCCTGGATGCTAAGGGGGTGGACAGAGATAACAGTGTCACCGGTAGAGTGCTGTTCCCCCTGGATTTCTGGAATAGAGCGGTTGGACGTGATAACACAGTAGCCGATCCAACCGCAGAAGGTTTCTACTAGCTGGTCCACTCCCAGATTGGTGACACGTGGCAACACTGGTGTGGAAGTGGCTCGCTGTTGCTGCGTTGCCGCATTGGCAGGCCGTCGCCTGATGTTGGTCGATGCCCAGGTCGTGGCACTCTGCCTCTGGCTCAGACCGCCGCTATGGTCTGCCCCATTACACTTCCTCGGGCCTAAGAAAAATCCGGCGTCTGGATTCCTGAATCTTTTACAAGCATTTATAATTTGTGTCCTCTACATCACTCACAGTGAAATTTGGTCCTTTGCACTACTTACAGTTCTCTTGCAGCTTCACCAATACTTGACTCATACACTGAGTTCATGGTTCATTACCGATTCTCTTCTTTGTCAGACTGTTCCTCGTTGGTGCCTATATTATTGGTACGAATCTGTAGCCAAGGATGGAATTTGGGCAACTTTCTGCTTGAGTTGATAGTAAGCAACACTTATTATAGTTAAAATTATGCAGGCAGCTGAGGCTGTAGTTAAGAGTTGGCGATAATATTCTGTACAATCCCTTTTTACATGACCTAAAAGTAGCTCCATTGATATATGGCCATGATTCGCAGCTAATATATGATCTAGGGAGACGAGCGGAGTTGGGTCTAACGTGTTATCAAGTAAGTCAGGTTTTCAGCAGGTAGGATCCCAAAGCATAAGTACGGTAGGTAAATTAGTGTGTGGCTGATATTTAGAGTGGGTTTCCAGTGACGGTGTACACAATCAGAACGTTGGTCCAGAGCTGTCAGATCGGTTGCCACTGATCAGTAATCTTTGACAATGTAGTTCTATGCACTGCGCACCACTGTTACGCCCTTCCTCGTATTAAGTAAAAATAATGACCACTGGGTTTGCCATGGCCAATGACCATTGCTTTCATATCCTTTGGAAAAGTTTTACTGTATCTGTGATAATCTCTTTAGCATTTCCGTCATAGATTTCTGGGAGCAAAACAAGGTGAACTCACACAGTTTAGGGTTAGTATGTACTGGTTGAGTAGAGCAGAGGGTGATTGGACTGGTTCCGCAGTGCAGTAAATCTGACGTGGAGAGCAGGGCATAGGATTTTCTGTTTGGGGTAACCAGTAGTATTCCATGTACTTTCTAACGCACAACCTTCTCAGGCTACTGGGCACATATGGATGGCGTAATACTCAAATCTCCAGTTTCTGCAAGTAAATGGTATTTGTAATGGAATTTTCAGCCTGATACCCTTTATGTACTAGTGAAGGTGACCATAAGACAGAAAAGCGATACAAATTCTTCACCCACTGGTATTAGTAACTGTAATAGTGCAGGTAATTCCGCTTGAATCTCATGCAGCCCTTCCAGGAATTGATCCGGAGGTAGGTGTTCAACGACTGAGAACAGCGTGTAAATGGGCTTCTAGTAGTTCACTGGTTTCTATAAGTGTATTGATAGTGGGCCAGCTTTGCAATCGTTAACTGTGAGTGTACATTATCCAAGCAGTTCCTAAGTATATCAAAGTCATGGTTATGGTATGTGGCGATACTGGAACATTGGATATCAGCGTTTCAGCGAAGGAATTTAGCTGTCTCGTATTGTTAACTATGCCCTTTTCAAAACTGATGAGCTGCGTTTGAGAGTCTAGTGTTCCCTGGTTTCCTTCTATATCCGGTTGTAATTGCTGAAATGCCATATTGATATTTTCTAGGTGCTCTGTGTTGGCTATGCCAGAAACGATTTTCAGGATTCGACTGTCTGCATCTAGGCAATGCCTTTTTTGTCACACTCGTGGAACTAGCTGTGTAAAAGCCGACTGCAACAACTGGTTCTCCCTGTATATCGTTTAACCTTGTCTGATTTTTCATCATGAGTTGTAGTTTGCCAAAAGTGTTCTCTATCCACCGTATTTCGTCCTCCATTGCTCAAACTTTACAATACAACCTTAGGGTCTACTGATGATTAAACATTATTACCTCTGGTTGTCACGTAAACAATACGCCCCTTGTTAGAGAACGTACCTTGAGGGCTTCTGTCACCCTACAACAGCACAGTAGTAGTAGTACAATGAGGCTTTCCGAGTTATTTCTCCCTTTCACCCTGATCTCAATGCTTGGCACTCTAACTGTTCCCTCTTGGCCTGAGGTAGAATCATACAGTGCCCTAAAGTGAGAGGAAATTCTTTTGTTACTTTATTATTCCTACTTGTGGCCTAAGTGCATAGTAATGTGACGAAATAGGTGTAGGCAAGTAGTGCTATTCTTACCCAATTTTATCCTTTTTTCCACTTTCCCCATGTTCTCCTCTCCTGTCTTCTGAAGCTGCTGCCAGAAATGGGGGCAGCATCTCTGGAATTACTTTAAAAGGGTGGATGAGATTTACATGGACCATTGTAACAAATATTGGAAACTATAATTTAACATTAACAGGTGGCATCATTTCTATCACTTGGTGGGGTCCTTGGTAATGTGTAACAATTTTTTTTTAACTTTCTCTTTGGTACACATTGATTGGATAACATAATCCATTGTCTGACATGAAATTTTGGTAATGTTGCTTTTTTCTTATGCGTATTATCCTGTCACTCCAAGACTGCACCATGCAGTTTTTAACCTGGTGCCATATTTTTTTAACCATTTTGAGAAATTTTTTACTGATGTTGCGAATTATGGCCATATATCAATGGAGCTACTTTTAGATCATGTAAAAAGGGATTGTACAGAATATTATCGCCTCGTGTAGGGATAAGCCTGTACTCTCATTGATTTTCGAGTTATGCACCACTACTATATAATGGAGTAGTTCGACCTAATCATCGTGATTACTATTAACACAGTAACTCAACATTTTTCCCATCGTGTGGAGTACTCTTCCAGATGGTCCACTTGTCTGCAGGTGTAATGCACTGGTCCAAAGATTCTTAATGAAAAATAATTGGTGCAACTGTCTAATGTGTTTATTTATTTTTATTTATTTATTTATTGTTCCGTGGGACCACATTTAGGAGAAGTCTCCATGGTCATGGAACGAGTCAATACATGAAATTATAACACGATTGTAGAAACACATAAAATGAAACAAGTCGTTAGTTTCAATAAAGAAAATCAAGAATGTAACACTGGAATTTGCTTAATTTTTTATCTCTTCCAGGAGCTCCTCGACAGAATAGAAGGAGTGAGCCATGAGGAAACTCTTCAGTTTAGACTTAAAAGTGTTTGGGGTACTGCTAAGATTTTTGAGTTCTTGTGGTAGCTTATTGAAAATGGATGCAGCAGAATACTGCACTCCTTTCTGCACAAGAGTCAAGGAAGTGCATTCCACATGCAGATTTGATTTCTGCCTAGTATTAACTGAGTGAAAGCTGCTAACTCTTGGGAATAAGCTAATATTGCTAACAACAAACGACATTAAAGAAAATACATACTGTGAGGGCAATGTCAAAATTCCCAGACTATTGAATAGGGGTCGACAAGAGGTTTTCGAACTTACACCATACATAGCTCGAACAGCCCGTTTTTGAGCCAAAAATACCCTTTTTGAATCAGAAGAATTACCCCAAAAAATAATACCATATGACATAAGCGTATGAAAATATGCGAAGTATACTACTTTTCGTGTTGAAATGTCACTTATTTCAGATACTGTTCTGATGGTAAATAAAGCGGCATTTAGTTTCTGAACAAGATCCTGAACATGGGCTTTCCACAACAGCTTACTATCTATCCGTACGCCTAGGAACTTGAACTGTTCCGTCTCGCTTATAACATGCCCATTCTGTCTGATTAAAATGTCAGTTCTTGTTGAATTGTGGGTTAGAAACTGTAAAAACTGAGTCTTACTGTGATTTAGCATCAAATTATTTTCCACAAGCCACGAACTTACTTCATGAACTACATTATTTGATAATGTTTCAATATTACACACAAGATCCTTCACTACCAAGGTGGTGTCATCAGCAAACAGAAATATTTTTGAATCACCTGTAATACTAGAAGGCATATCATTTACATAAATAAGGAACAGCAGTGGCCCCAGCACCGACCCTTGGGGAACGCCCCATTTAACAGTGCCCCATTGGGACTGAACATCATTACCACTCTCAATATTGCGGAGGATTACCTTCTGCTTTCTGTTCTTAAAGTAGGAGGCGAACCAATTGTAAGCTACTCCCCTTACTCCATAATGTTCCAACTTCTGCAGTAATATTTTGTGGTCAACACAGTCAAAAGCCTTCGTTAAATCAAAGAAAACACCTAACGTTCTCAACCTTTTATTTAATCCGTCCAAAACCTCACAGAGAAAAGAGAATATAGCATTTTCAGTTGTTAAGCCATTTCTAAAACCAAACTGTACATTTGACAGCAAATTATGTGAATTTAAATGCTGCAGTAACCTTGTATATACAAGCCTCTCGATAACTTTAGCAAACACCGATGGCATAGAAATAGGTCTATAATTGTCAACATTATCCCTGTCTCCCTTTTTATAAAGTGGCTTCACTACCGAGTACTTTAATCGGTCAGGAAACCGACCACTGCTAAAGGAAAAGTTACAGATATGGCTAAGTACTGAGCTAATATACGTGGAACAATACTTCAGTATTCTGCTAGATACCCCGTCATATCCATGAGAGTTCTTGGTCTTTAGTGATTTAATTATTAACTCAATCTCCCTCTTGTCAGTATCATGGAGGAGCATTTCAGGTAACAGTCTCGGAACACTTTTTTCTAAGAGCGCTATATGATTCCCTGTTGGGACTAGGTTTCTATTTAGTTCACCTGCTATATTCAGAAAGTGATTATTAAGTACTGTACATATATGCGACTTATCAGTAACACGGACATCCCCACTACGCACTGATTCTATATTCTCGACCTGTCTCTGCAGACCAGCCACTTCCTTTACGACTGACCATATGGTTTTAATTTTATCCTGAGACTTAGCTATTCTATCTGCATACCACATACTTTTTGCCTTCCTAATAACTTTTTTAAGCACCTTACAATACTGTTTGTAATGGGCTGCTGCATTTAGATTTTGACTGTTTCTAACGTTTTGATATAATTGCCACTTTGTTCTACAAGATATTCTTATCCCTTTAGTCAGCCACCCAGGCTGCCTGTTTGTGCTAGTACCCTGTTTTAAACGTTCTAACGGAAAGCAACTTTCAAAGAGCACGAGAAAAGTCTTGAGGAAAGCATTATATTTATCGTCTACTGTATCAGCACTATAAACATCTTGCCAATCTTGTTCCTTGATAAGGTTTACAAAAGTCTGTACAGCAACTGGATCAGCTTTCCTAAAAAGTTGGTAACTATATTTAACATGTGTTGAAGCACAAAAATCTTTTAGACTTAAAATTTGTGCATCATGATCTGAAAGGCCATTCACCTTTTTGCTAACAGAATGCCCTTCTAATAATGACGAATGAACAAAAATATTGTCTATGGTTGTTCTACTGTTCCCTTGCACTCTCGTTGGAAAGAATACGGTTTGCATAAGATTATATGAATTAAGGAGGTCTACCAGCATCCTTTTCCTTGCACAATCACTTATACAATTAATATTGAAGTCACCACATATAACTAACTTTTTGTATTTCCTATAAAGTGAACCAAGAACCTCCTCTAGCTTTAGCAAAAATGTTGTGAAATCGGAGTCTGGGGATCTATAAATAACAACAGTAAGAAGTTTAGCTCCACTAAATTTAACCACACCTGCACAACATTCAAACACCTTTTCAGTGCAGTACTTTGAAACATCAATTGACTCAAATGGGATACCGTTTTTCACATACATGGCTACTCCCCCACACCGCAAAGAGCTCCTAGAAAAGCTGCCAGCCAACCTGTATCCTGGTAAAGGAAGCCTCTGAATTATCTCCTTATTTAAGAAGTGTTCAGATATACCAATAATTTCAGAGTCAACATCTATAAGCAGTTCACTAACTTTATCTCGAATACCTTGTATATTTTGATGAAATATACTAATTCCCTCATTAATCGGATACCCAAGCTTTGTAGAAAGTGGTTTCTTTGTTAGAGAGACTTCCCTTAAGCAGGAATACCTATCAGCTGACTTCAATCTAAAAAAGGTACAGCTCTAACACCCACAACTACCGGAATTTTCCCATGAGTGATCCCACCACCCCCACCTATGCTGTCACCTATAAGTTTTGCCAACCTCCCCTTCCCATACCTGTTGAGGTGCAGGCCATGTCTAGTGAAACCCGTCCTACTGATAGACTCCACCGACACCACTGAAATGTGACTCATGCCTTCTGTCATCAGCGCACCCCCAAGTCTCATGTTATTACGCCTGACGGCTATATTAAGATGAGGCCGATCGTGACGCTGAAACAGTTCCACGAAATGCACATTCGTGTTGCCAGTCTGAGTGGCTATCTTTTCCAGGTCACCATCTATGTCATACTTCCCATCCCTATCAATACTATTACCAGCCCCACCCACAATCACTACCTGATCCTCTTTAGTAAAATCCCTACATAACCCCCCTATGTTAAAAGTCACCTGAGCCAATCCTGCATTAGGCTTCACAATGCTGGTGACCTGGTACTCACTCCCCAAAACTTCCTGCAACTGCTGGCCTACACCTCTACCATGAGAACTACCTAACAGCAGAACCTTCTTCTTTCTCTTAGACTTTGCAACTGTCCTAGCCACCGTAACTGCTGAGGTCTGCTGCATACTTCCTACATCTACAGCTACTAGAGATTCCTCTCCACTAGACTCTGACAGTTGGTCATATCTATTACAAACACCAATAGTAAAACTATCTGAAAATCTCCTTCTCCTAGCAGATCTCTTGCCAACAGCCAGCTCCCATTCCCCAACCCCATTCTCCCTCCTCATCCTATCTAGCTCCTCCTGTGCGTTTTTCAACTGCACCTGAAGGGCACAGATCTTACGCTCCTGCTCCTCTATCAACTTACTCTTGCTACATAACCTGCAGTTCCAGGAGAGGATCTCACCAGAATGCCCACTGGCTTCCCCACTACATTCCCCCCAGTGAAAATACTTCGAACAAGTCTCACACCGCAATCCACTACTCACGAACCTACGGCAAAGCCCACACTTCTCACTCGTGGTAAAATTTTACAATTATTGAAACAAGAAAACAACTTTATCTAAGTTCCGCTACTACAATAAGAAGATGTTAAAAACTGACTACAATTATCACAAACTTGCTCTACAAGGGAAGTAACTACTATTATTGAAAGTATTAATCAACAACAAATGAGAATATAACAAAATACTAACACAGAAAGAAAATCAAACGTCTAATGACAGTAACGAAACTGAAAGCAGTTCGCAAAAATTTCTTCTGAAGTTATTTCACCGGAAAACACCAAGAACACCGGTTGAAGACCACTAAAGTTCCTAAATAAAACACTATACACAAACAATTAATTAGTACTTAGCTTTCGATGCGCCGCTACAGCTGCAACTGGTCAGCGCGGAATGTAAACACGAGTAAGAGGTTAAGTTGCTCGATACGAAACACTCACAAATATCAGGCCACAACACACGAAATGCAGAGGTGAATGAAGAAACCACTAATAAGTCACTTATATAGTAAATATTATCACAAAAACAGTTAAAATATATATCTGAAAACTAAAAATAGATGAAAACTTAGAGAGCGATCTCACACGCAGTCACGCGCTTATCTACCCAAGCTTTGTAGAAAGTGGTTTCTTTGTTAGAGAGACTTCCCTTAAGCAGGAATACCTATCAGCTGACTTCAATCTAAAAAAGGTACAGCTCTAACACCCACAACTACCGGAATTTTCCCATGAGTGATCCCACCACCCCCACCTATGCTGTCACCTATAAGTTTTGCCAACCTCCCCTTCCCATACCTGTTGAGGTGCAGGCCATGTCTAGTGAAACCCGTCCACACCTATATTTTATTCAAAATAATGTTCACGACATCGTTGTATGTGGAATGTGACTGAAATTTGATCCTATTCTTGTAATGCTAATAAAAAGGACTTCATCGTTAACAAAATAGTAAATAATTATTGTCAATGACATAATTTAATGTTTGTAAAAAATTATATCTCAAACAATATCCATGTAAAATGATAATGAAAAACTCAATCTTCTGTTAGCTATGATTTTTGTAAAAAAAAAATCCTTCTTCTTGTTTGAACTGCTGTACTCGTACTTGCTGTCTCTTAACACAGAGGTCTGTAAAAAGCTATATTATGTTGCTAAACGATATTTGAAAATAGAGTTTATGTGTTATTGAAACGAATCTTCTTTGTTTGAAGTTTTATTTCATTGTAATTCTCATCCCATATAAACGTTAAGTTTTCTGCTCAATTACAAAGGAGTGCAGTCACTAGCACTATTGATCTACAGCGCAGTTTATTAGTAAATGATGAATATTAAGTCTTGTAACATTGAGAAATATTTTCAAATGTTAGTGCATACAGTGAGGGAGCGAGAATATTTAATATATATATGTTGTTTATTGGGAGTAAAACACAACCTGAACCAGAATCAATAAGTGATTCTCTTATGGTAGCCATCATCTTAGTGACATAATTCAGTGGACATTTTAAATTGATTTTCTATACAGACATAAATGCTGTTGGTCATAATTGCGATAATAATTGTGTATTGGTGGCCGAGGACCCACTCTAAGGTAATGAATTCCAGTTACACTGTGAATACATTGAACATCTATGAATGCAAACAGAATCTTACACATAAATTCTTATCTGCTGATGTATTAAGCTTCATTATTTCATAACAACTTTTGTGAAATATTTGACAGGAAAATACATTAGTGCTGTGTTCGTGTGGTATTGCGTGACAAAACTGTTCATTTTGTTTAAAGAAAAGTGTTGCCACCTCAAATAATAGTAGCGATAAATTCGATAAACTAGCGAAGAGTGTTTTAAACAATAGCACTGAAATTACTAAAAATCATGACTCTTGTTTAGTTCAGATTACTTATCATACATTTAGCTTGTGTGCTGGTTATATGTGATTACTTTTGTGAATGAACTTAGTGACATTTACACTGCTTGACAGACAACATTGCTACACGTCCCCAGGTGGTGATTTCTTTAGCAAAAGAACAATCATTAGTCGGTAAAAGCAGTGATTAAATAAAACCTCATTTTAGATTAATAATAAATAACTAATCTGATTGTAATCTTGCTGAACATGTACAACACAACACACACAATTACACCACATGCCACAGTGTTCCAGACTTAAGTATCCAACAGTTAACCATTGCTTGTACCACTATTTCTGCCTGCTGCTCAGATATTGCTATCACAGGAACAAAACACAAATAATGATCAATTATCATTAGCACATGATGGTTCCCTACTGGTATTTGAGCAAATGGTCCGAATATGTCCATGCCAATCATTTGAAATGATTTATCTGCTACTGTAACCTTTGTAAAATATATTAGACAACTTATTTCAGCTCTTTGCACACATTGGATACGAATTTTGACATAATGTCTATATCTTGTTTACATGTCATCCATCACTAATTTTGCACAACTCTGCATTCTGTAGCCTGTCTGGCTAGAATGGAGCCATGCACCTACCTCAATGCCTTATTTCACAATTTCGCTAGAACCACTATGTGTAACCCACATCTTGTCTTCTTGTTTCATGTCTACACAGGTACAATACTTATTTTACTACAGAGACTGTCTACATTTCCATGTAATTTGCATGGTCGATATACTACCTCGAAACCAAGTTGTCTTAGTCGTATCACCCGTCTTGTTAAATGACTAGTGAGATCTCTAGGTCCTTGTAACAGTTTCAATGCTAGTCGTTCAGTTATTGCTTCGAAGCAATATCTGTACAAACAGCAATAAAGTGTTTCTTGTATCTGTATTCTTTGCTGCAGCTATCACTATATACATCAAGCTGTCCTAGACATCCCGTTATATGGATGAAAATTATTTAAAACTACAAGCTCTGCATGGAACACTGAAACAAATAATATTTCTGATGTCATATTTTTCTGTGAGACTTTTTTATACTGGTAGAGGGAGTTTTCTCTGGATGAAAATGAAGTTAAAAAACTCTGGTTGCAGTATGGGACAGTGAAAACACATTTTTAATGTGTTTTCTTCTGAGGACAAAAACTAACACTAACAAGTTTTAATTTTTTAGTATCAAGAGACAGCATTAATACAATACAGCTACTTCAATTACACTAGGGGTTCGAATATGCCTCCATTGGTTTGTAAACAGAGGTTATACCGGTGAGTGATGTTCTGTTCCACACAGTCAAAGGATGCTGCTGCTATCTGGGCAACCAGATCCTCTTCTAATTTAGCAGCGGTTTTATAAACAAGGCTGCACATCTCTCCTCACACAAAGAAGCCCAGAGGGGTGAAATGAAGGGATCGAGTAGGCTGTGATAAAGGACCACCAATGCCAATCCACATTTCTGAAAACTGTTGGTTCAAGAATCGACGCCCCATCATGCTGGAACCACGTGCGCTATCTTGTAGCGAGTGGCACGTCATCCAGCAACTATGACAATGCTCTGGCGAGGAAATTGTAATAATGGCTGTCATTTAATGGCCTAGGTAGGAGATACGGACTAAATAAACAGTCACCAAAAACACTTGGCCAGATATTGACGTGCAACCGCACTTGATGAGCACGAGTAAATGTGGCATGTGGATTAAACTCACTCAAGACTTGTGAACTGTGAATGTTGAAGACGTCATGACAACCGAACGTTGCTTCATTCGTAAAGGGTACAGAGGACGGGAATATAGAATGCATCTGACACTGTTCCAGGTACCACTGCAAAAACTGTGGCCTGAGTGGATAATCAACCGGTTCCAGGCTGCACACGCTGTAAATCGAATAGATGCTCATGAAGGACGTCGCTTGCGCTTGTCTGATTCGTCCCCATGTTATGCGCAATTGCACGAGTGCTGAAAGCAATTATACCCTCGATCGGATTAAAAAATGCTCATAGGTAATTATGACATTAGAGAAAAATCTGGTTTCGGTGTCCTGTGAAACCTCCCAAAGTTTGTCGGTTTAAATAATTTTCACCCCATCTAACTTCGAGTTTTCACAGTACATTACAATAGGTATGTGGTGGATAATTTTAGTATTTTGGAGAATACGCGATGCAGCTGTGTGGATATCTCCCCTCAGGTCAACTGCAATCACTATTCACATCAATTCAGTAGCTTCAGACAGAAGGCTCTTATTTCATAAGAACCTGAATTTTTTATTATGCTTTTACATCGTTCAAGAATTCCTCTCTCATCTACACTTTTTCTTATGTTTCCTGTAATAGTTTACAACTAAAAACATGTTACGTTTCAGCAGCTTCTCGTTTCTAACAATGTAGCATGCTACTGTAAAACTCCTTCTGATAAATTTGCACATTCTTCTTTTCATTTCGATACATATCTGATGACGATCACTTAGATCAATATCGAATGTAAAGTAAAAATTTAAAAAACGTGATTAAAGCCTCTTTGAAAATCTACATATCATGTTCTGTTTCTAACTATGGCACTTTGTCGGGATTTCGTTTCGTACATTTTTACAACTTCTAAGCCCATGTCATCCATATTTTACGAGAAAATTATACACTTACGCAAATGAGAGTTCTCGTAGAGTGTCAGTGCAATAAAATTTTATTGGGTTTCTTGAAGCATCAATGCACCCTGCATCAACTACATAACAGAAGACATTCTGTCTCCCTCTATGTGATATGAAGTCCAGCTATGTTTATACACTGACGAAAAAATCACTACACCAAAAAGGAGTTGGGCTACATAAACGAAAGTTCTTAGACGTATTTCTACATTTGAAATACGATGTCTGTTCAAATTTCGCTCCAGTCGCGTAAGAGTGCCGCTAGTAGCATCTCTATGAGGATGCAAATCAGGTCTGCTTTAAATACACGCTGTCACAGCCGTGAGCGTTAGCTGCTTACCTTTGAGATAGGACATCGCGAGTTGATGTTAGTCAAGAATGCCTTCAAGGCGATGAAGACGCCATTATCAATAGCGCGCTGAGTCTGAACGCGGTCGTACAATAGGGCTACAAGAAGCTGGATGTTCCTTGTGCGATATTGTAGAAAGACTCGGCAGCAATGTAGCCACTGTGCACGATTGCTGGCAGCGGTGGTCACGAAAATGTACGGTCGAATGAAGACCAGGCTACCGAGAGGGAAGGCCATGGTGTTCGGCGTCTGGCTACGCCGCATCGTACTGCATCTGCAGCAGCAATTTCAGCAGGATTTTGCACCACAGTGAAACAACGAACTTTACAAATCTGTTACTACAAGAACAGCTCCAAACTAGACACCCTATTGCGTGCATTCCACTAAGCCCAAACCACCGCCTTTTGCGACTTGATTGTTGTCATGCGAGACGGCATTGTAGGGCAGGGTGGAGGTCAGTTGTCTTTTCAGATGAAATATGGTTATGCCTCGATACCACTGGTTGGTGAGAAATGGGCCAGTTGAGGGCCTGCAACAAACCTGTCTGCATGTGCTAGACAGATTGGAGCTACACCTGGAGTTATGGTTAGGGGTGCAATCTCGTATGATAGCAGGAGCACTCTTGTGGTTATTCCACGCACCCTGACTGCTGATCTGTACGTCAGTATGGTGACTAGACCATCTGTGCTGCCATTCATGAACAGCATTGCAGGTGGTATTTCCAACAGGATAACGCTCGCCCACATACCGTTGTTGTAACCCAACATGCTCTACAGAGTGTCGACATGTTGTCTTGGCCTGCTGGATAACCAGATCTGTCTCCATTCGAGCACATGTGGGACACCATCCGACGACAACTCTAGTGTCATCTACAAACAGCATTAACTCTCCCTGTATTCGTCGACCAAGAGTGACAAGCGTGGAATTCCATCCCACAAAGTGACATCCGGCACATGTAGAACACAGCGCTTGCAAGTATGCATGTTGTATTCAACATTCTGGTCGCTAAACCGATTATTAATGTACCAGTATTTCACATTTACAATCGCTTTTCTCTCATTTAAATTAACCATTGATGTTGCCATGTTAATCACTTATATATGTTATCTAGACAAATGTATTCCCAAAATTTCTTTAACCTACATTAGGGTAAATGTACTGAAGACTACACAATCCCAAAGAGAGCGCAGCTTGTGTTCCTGACAGTTGACAAAACTCATCAAATCAATTCGTAATTCAGCTGCAGAATGGAAAGATGACAAAGCGTCGTCATCATGTTGACTAAACTGATCAGCTCGCGACTGAAGTAGTTGTGTTCAGAGTGGTATAAGAAACACCTCGTATGAGTTGTGTGAAGAAATCATCTGTTTCTCAAGTGAAACAGATAAGAATCACTTTTCAACTATCTTCATGTAGTTCCAGTACCCTGCTGCATAAATTATACACAGAAAACACGAGCAACGGCCTTTAATTACTGATTGCATTTTGAAAGAGTGGCTCGCAGTCTACCACACTGCATTCACACGTTTTGCAAATGTGACGTGTGCTGCCATCTGTCGACTTCGCTTGGAATCACTGTTTCTATACGGAAGAGCGCACACATAAAGTTCTCTTTAGGGTTGGTTGGTTGATCTGGGGGAGGGCACCAAACAGCGAGTTCATTGGTCCCATCGTATTAGGGAAGGTTGGGGGAAGGAATTCGGCTGTGCCCTTTCAAAGGAACCATATCAGCATTTGGCTGAAGCGATATAGGGAAATCATGGGAAACCTAAATCTGGGTAGCCGGACGAGGGTTTGAACCGTCATCCTCCTGAATGCCAGTATACTGCACTACCTCGCTCGGTGTCTCTTTAATGCACAACTGCAACCTCGTAGCTCTTGAGTGCGATGTTGAGTCAGAAGCATAGGAGTTTTTCCTGAATGACTCCAAATTAAATACGAAAATCCGACAGGAAGGTCATCTAAGCTGGACAGCTGCTCAGTGACCCCAGACAATGGATTAAAAATGGAGAAATCAAAGAATCTTTGCCACTCCCTTGGTATGAAGAATTTTGCTTCAACAAAAAGCCTGAAAGCTGCGAGTAGAGAACATAGATTTTGTCATTTCCAGAGAACTGGACTCAGTGTATTGAGTGTGGGAACCTGTTTCACGAACAGTGATCTTCATCTGAGGGCGTTATTTCTTTCATTAGTGACATTTGCTAAATGCGTACTCTATGGGCATATTTTGTGTACTCTTAAAGCGCAGGTGAACGAAAGACTGCGGATTTCCCGTTTTTTCTTTATTTTTGAGAAGTTCAATAAAAATATTACCTCTCTGCTGCTATAGTTTTCTGAACCTATAGATTTTGTGTTAATAAACATAAACCTAAAATGATTTTGTTTTAATGTTGATAATAATCCAGATAGTTACATTTATACCTTAACCGTGCCCTCTTAAATGTGGTTCTCCTAATTATTTTTTATTGTTGCGACTGTTTTTTTCTATATTGAGTTTCGATTCCCCCCAAAGGTGGCAGGCTGGCAGCAGCTTAGTATGCCGCTCTTCAGACTACAGAATTTGTTTTAAAAAGATGAAGATAATAAATAATAAAAACAGGCGATAAAATCGGAGACTTTAAATGGTAACATGACGGAAAAATCGTGGAACGTAAAACATAGACACAAAGGGAGGATGATGCTAATAAAATACATATGAAGCAGACAGGTAAAATAATAGACAGACAATTAAAAAACACAGCGACAGTATGGTTTCTGTTCGCAAGAGACATAAAATTCACACACAGCGACAGCATGATTTCTATTCGCAACGCATTGGAAAGACGAACATTCACTTGAACACTGCACTAAAAAGTTGGCAAATATGACATACGACAGCCAAGGGCAGGTGGCGGGAAACTGGCAGATGATGGGAAAATAAAAAGTGGGGAAGGAGAGGAAAAATGAAGGGGAGGAGGGGGGCTAAGGAGCCGATGGATGAAGGGGATCACTAAGAGGGAGGAGGGGGGGGGTGCTGGGCAGGTGCGACAGGGAGTGGGGAAGGCAGAGGAGGGGAATAAAAAAGGACTCGGGGGGGGGGGGGGCAGAAGGGAGGTAGGGAGAGGTAGGGAGAGGTAGGGAGAGGTTAGGTGGGGAGAAAACAGTATGGAAGGGGGGGAGAGGAAGCCAACGGAAAGGACAGAGGAAAGGAGGGGGAAGGATCAGAGTTGATAGGAGGGATAAATGGAGGGAGAGAGGACTTTAATCTGGGAGTTGATGGAAATCACCTTGGGAAAGGAGATGAGGGGTGTAGAGATGGAGGGTAGGGGGGGACACAACAGTGAAGGCGTGGCAGGGGGCGGGGATGGGAGACGAGAGGAGCAACCAGGGGGTGAGGGGGATCAAGGCGGTGGGAGGTGTAGAGTATGCGGATATGTTCGAGGAATAGGAGCAGATGGGGAAAGGAATGAAGTCATAGAGGATCTGCATGGGGAACGGGAGGTGTATATGGAAGGCGAGGCAGAATACTTGTTGTTCAAGGATCTGTAGGGACTTATAGAATTTGGGGGGGGGGGGTGGATATCCAGGCGTAACTGGCATAACAGGAGATGGGACGGAGGCGATTGTGGGCTTTGGATTGGATGGAGATGAAGGATCCAGGTGAGATGACGGTCAATGGTGAGGCCAAGGTAGGTGAGGGTGAGGGAGAGGCGGACAGGATGTGCGCAGACGGTAAGGGAGAAATCTAGGAGCCAGAAGGAGCGAGTGGTACAACCTATGATGATTGCCTGGGTCTGGAAGGATTGATTTTCAAGAGCCACTGGTTACACCATACGGCAAAAAGGTCAAGTGATTCTGGAGAAGGCGTTGGGACCGTTGGAGGGTAGGAGTGAGGGCAAGGAATTTGCGACTTTTCCCCTGTCCATGTATTATGAACATGATTCCCAATCCACAAGGAATCCGAAGTTTTATTTTGATGCACTGAACCCTCCATAAAACGGGTTTTCATCGTAATCCATACATATTATAAAAGTGAATGTAAGTATTATGTATACAGGGTTGTCCATTGATCGTGAGCAGGCCAAATATCTCACGAAATAAGCGTCAAATGAAAAAAACTACAAACAACGAATCTTGTCTAGCTTGAGGGAGGAAACCAGATGGTGGTATGATTGGTCCGCTAGATGGCGCTGTCATAGGTCAAACGGATATCAACTGCGTTTTTTTTAAATGGGAACCCCCATTTTTTATTACATATTCGTGTAGAACATAAAGAAATATGAATGTTTTAGTCGGACCCCTTTTTTCGGTTTGTGATAGGTGGCGCTGTAATAGTCTACTAACTGTAGCTTGATTACATGACAGAAATGAAAGATTTGCACACCTCGTACAGTCCATGATAAACCAGGAAGTGAGAGAGAGAAGAGTTGCCACAGGAGAATTTTTTCCCCGAGTGCAGCTGCAGGAAGCGCCAGGCCGCGAACCCAATAGCTGAAAGCGCAGTTCCCCCGCATCCGGGAACCGAACCCACGACCGCTGAAACTCTACGCCCCCACTCTCCACTTCCCACAGTCTGTGGTACGCAGCTGCAAGACCCTGCAGTAGAACACTTCCGATATCTCTGAAGCGGGAGAGGCGAGCGCAAGGCCGATGTTGTAAACTTACATCACCTTTTCCACGTTACATAAAACATAAATGTTTTACATACATAAATTAGAAATCATGGAATAACGCAATGCTAACGATTAAATAAATACATTACATAAATACTTAGTATCTAGATGCCTAAGTCTTTTTGAAAGGTTGCTATGATGGAATAGGTCGCTGTCTTTCATGCTTAATGGAACTGTTATGGAGGTAGGTTGAGGAACGTTCGGCTGGCTTACCTCTACGTATAATATTATTTGCAAGTCTTCAGTATGTAGAGTATATTCATCTGACTTTGCCACATATTTTGTAGTGATGGTGGCTATGGTGAAATGCCTCGCATAATCTTAGTCATAATTACAAATAGAAATTAGTACACCACATATAGAAACAGATGAAGTTGATTTTCTGTCTTGCATTTTCATCAACTATAAAGCGATTTTGGAATCTTGAGATCAGTATCTTCTGGATATCGATGATCGTATGAACGGTAACTGATTCTCTAATTGCTAACATTTCAGCAGTAAATTTTTCACAATTTCTTTGTATATCATTGAAATCCCGTACATATCATAATCTTTCGTTTTTATGTGAGAAAGTGAATCTATAAACTCTCGACCTGTCCTCGAAAAATATTGTTACTATTCTACTACTATGCATTGCCAATGTTGCTGTTATTGTTGATTCTGAGATGTATAAACACTAGCTTGTCTTTCATCTACATCTACATTTATACTCTGCAAGCCACCCAACGGTGTGTGGTAGAGGGCACTTTACGTGCCACTGTCATTACCTCCCTTTCCTGTTCCAGTCGCGTATGGTTCGCGGGAAGAACGACTGCCGTAAAGCCTCCGTGCGCGCTCGAATCTCTCTAATTTTACATTCGTGATCTCCTCGGAATGTATAAATAGGGGGAAGCAATATATTCGATACCTCATCCAGAAACGCACCCTCTCGAAACCTGGACATCAAGCCACATCGCGATGCAGAGCGCCTCTCTTGCAGAGTCTGCCACTTGAGTCAGCTAAACATCTCCGTAACGCTATCACGCCTACCAAATAACCCTGTGACGAAACGCGCCGCTCTTCTTCGAATCTTCTCTACCTCCTCTGTCAACCCGACCTGGTACGGATTCCACACTGATGAGCAATACTCAACTGTAGGTCGAACGAGTGTTTTGTAAGCCACCTCCTTTGTTGATGAACTACATTTTCGAAGCACTCTCCCAATGAATCTCAACCTGGCACCCGCCTTACCAACAATTAAATTTATATGGTCATTCCACTTCAAATCGTTCCGCACGCATACTCCCAGATATTTTATAGAAGTAGCTGCTACCAGTGTTTGTTCCGCTATCATATAATCATACAATAAAGGATCCTTATTTCTATGTATTCGCAATACATTACATTTGTTTATGTTAAGGGTCAGTTGCCACTCCCTGCACTAGTGCCTATCCGCTGCAGATCTTCCTGCATTTCGCTGCAATTTTCTAATGCTGCATCTTCTCTGTATACTACGGCATCATCCGCGAAAAGCCGCATGGAACTTCTGACACTATCTACTAGGTCATTTATACATATTGTGAAAAGCAATGGTCCCACAACACTCCCCTGTTGCACGCCAGAGGTTACTTTAACGTCTGTAGACGTCCCTGCATTGACAACAACATGCTGTGCTCTGTTTGCTAAAAACTCTTCAATCCAGCCACACAGCTGATCTGATATTCCGTAGGCTCTTACTTTGTTTATCAGGCGACAACGCAGAACTGATCGAACGCCTCCCGGAAGTCAAGGAAAATGGCATCTACCTGGGAGCCTGTATCTAATATAATCTGGGTCTCATGAACAAATAAAGCGAGTTGGGTCTCACACGATCGCTGTTTCTCGAATCCATGTTGATTCCTACAGAGTAGATTCTGGGTTTACAGAAATGACATGATACGCGAGCAAAAAACATGTTCTAAAATTCTACGACAGATGAATGTCAGAGATATAGGTCTACAGTTTTGCGCATCTGCTCGACGATCCTTCTTGAAAACTGAAACTACCTGTGCTCTCTTCCAATCATTTTGAACCTTCAGTTCCTGTAGAGACTTGTGGTACACGGCTGTTAGAAGGGGGACAAGTTCTTTCGCGTACTCTGTGCCTACTGTATCTCTATATAAATACAGGGAGGAATTTTTGACTACCGAATATGAATTACACTCTACCCCAAAACAAAAACCAATGACACACCACTAAGGAATTATCCGAATGGGATGGAAATAGGTAAATGTGGTGTATATGTACAGAAACCAAATGGTGCAGTGTTCTCTCAGACTGAGGCGTCAAATCGTCAAAATGCCGAGATGATGGGAGGGCCCCGTCCACAATGCTCAGAACGTTCTCAATTGGGGGGAGATCCGGTGTCCTTTCCGGCCAAGGCAGAGTGTGGTAAGCACGAAGGCAAGCAGTAGAAACTCTCGCCGTGTGCGGACGGGCATTATCTTGCGGAAATGTAAGCCCAGGTTGGCTTGCCATGAAGGGCAACAAAACGGAACGTAGAATATCGTCGACGCACCACTTTGCTGGAAGGGTGCCGCGGATGACAACCAAAGAGGTCCCGCTATGAGAAGAAATGGCGCCCTGGAGCACCTTTCCTGCTTATCGGGTCGTGTGGCGGGCGACACTTAGGTTCGTATCCCACAGCTGTCTGGGCCGCCTCCAGGCATGTCTCAGCTGATCCTAGGGGCTCATTTCGCAACGGGACTCATCACTGACGACAGTTCTACTCCAGTCGATAAGAGTCCACGCCAAAGACGTGGCTGGAGACGCCCTGGACAGCGGTGGATACCAGCGTGACTGTCGCTCGCCGTACGGCCCGACAACCTGGACTGATCTTCTGGTGGTACCATTTCTTTCCATAGCTGGAAACCTTTGGTTGTCATCCCCTGCACTTTACTCCACAGCACTGCGTCCACGATATTCTACGCCCCGTTTTGTAACCCTTCATGCGAAGCCATCCTGGGCTTACATTTGGGCAGGATAATACTCGCCCGCACTTGTTGAGAGTTTCTAACACTTGTCTTCGGGCTTGCCGAACCCTACCTTCGCCAGAAATGTCGCTGGACCTCTCTCCAACTGAGGATGGTGATGTGGTGTTTGGTTTGTTGGGCACTCAACTGCGCAGTTATCAGCGGCCGTACAAACTCCCAACCTTTGCTCAGTTCAATCTCGCCAGTTTCATGAATGATAATGAAATGATGAGGACAACACAAACACTCAGTCATCTCCAACTGATGACGTTTGGAGCCTTATCGGCAGGGTCCTCCAACCAACCCGGGATTTTTACGATCAGACTCAGCAGGCGGGAAGAATTTGGTACGACATTCCTCAGAAGGACATGAAATAACATTAGCAATTAATGCAAAACCGAATATCTGCTTGCGTAAGGGCTGGAGGTGGACTAACAATTTACTGATTTGCTCTATTTGTGGAGCTTTTTCTGTTAAATAAAACATCCACTTTTGTGTGCCTACACATTTACATCAAATTTACCGATTCCGTCCCATTCGGATAATCCCTTTCGTTTTGTCTTAGGGTGTATACAGGGTGGTCCATTGATAGTGATTGGGCCAAATATCTCACGAAATAAGCAGGAAACGAAAAAACTACAAAGAAAGAAACTCGTCTAGCTTGAAGGTGAGAACCAGACAGCGCTATGGTTGGCCCGTTAGATGGCGCTGCCATACGTCAAACGGATATCAACTGCCTTTTTTTGTAAATAGCAACCCCCATTTTTTTATTACATATTCGTGTAGTACGTAAAGAAATACGAATGTTTTAGTTGGACCACTTTTTTCGCTTTGTGATAGATGGCGCTGTAATAGTCACACACGTATAAGTACGTGGTATCACGTAACATTCCGCCAGTGCGGACGGTATTTGCTTCGTGATACATTACCCGTGTTAAAATGGACCGTTTACCAATTGCGGAAAAGCTTGATATCATGTTGATGTATGGCTATTGTGATCAAAATGCCAAACGGGCGTGTGCTATGTATGGTTCAAATGGCTCTGAGCACTATGGGACTCAACTGCTGTGGTCATCAGTCCCCTAGAACTTAGAACTACTTAAACCTAACTAACCTAAGGACATCACACACATCCATGCCCGAGGCAGGATTCGAACCTGCGACCGTAGTGCCCTCGCGGCTCCAGACTGAAGCGCCTACAACCGTTCGGCCACACGGGCCGGCTACTATGTATGCTGCTCGGTATCCTGGACGATACCATCATCCGGTCCGTTCGCCGGATAGTTACGTTATTTAAGGAAACAGAAAGTGTTCAGCCACATGTGAAACGTCAACCACGACCTGCAACAAATGATGATGCTCAATTAGGTGTTTTAGCTGCAGTCGTGGCTAATCCGCACATCAGTAGCATACAAATCGCGCTTGAATCGGGAATCTCAAAAACGTCGCTGTTGAGAATGCTTCATCAACATCGATTGCACCCGTACCATATTTCTATGCACCAGGAATTGCATGGCGACGACTTTGAACGTGGTGTACAGTTCTGCCACTGGGCACAAGAGAAATTACGGGACGATGACAGATTTTTTGCACGCGTTCTATTTAGCTACGAAGCGTCATTCACCAACAGCGGTAACGTAAACCGGCATAATATGCACTATTGGGCAACGGAAAATCCACAATGGCTGCGACAAGTGGGACGTCAGCGATCTTGGCGGGTTAATGTATGGTGCGGCATTATGGGAGGAAGGATAATTATCGATGGCAATCTAAACGGTGCAATGTATGCTGATTTCCTACGTAATGTTCTACCGATGTTACTACAAGATGCTTCACTGCACGACAGAATGGCGATGTACTTCCAACATGATGTATGTCCGGCACATAGCTCGCTTGCGGTTGAAGCGGTATTGAATAGCATATTTCATGACATGTGGATAGGTCGTCGAAGCACCATACCATGGCCAGCACATTCACCGGATCTGACGTCCCCGGATTACTTTCTGTGCGGAAAGTGGAAGGATATTTCCCATCGTGACCCACCAACAACGCCTGACAACATGCGTCAGCGCATTGTCAATGCATGTGCGAACATTACGGAAGGCGAATTACTCGCTGTTGAGAGGAATGTCGTTACACGTATTGCCAAAGGCATGGAGGTTGAAGGACATCATTTTGAGCATCTATTGCATTAATGTGGTATTTACAGGTAATCACGCTGTAACAGCATGAGTTCTCAGAAATGATAAGTTCACAAAGGTACATGTAACACATTGGAACAACCGAAATAAAATGTTCAAACGTACCTACGTTCTGTACTTTAATTTAAGTAACCAGATGGCAGTTACAAGAGTCGAGGGCATGAAAGGGAAGCAGCGGTTGGGAAGGGAGTGAGAAAGGGTTGTAGCCTGTCCCGGATGTTATTCAATCTGTATATTGAGCAAGCAGTAAAGGAAACAAAAGAAAAATTCAGAGTAGGTATTAAAATTCATGGAGAAGAAATAAAAACTTTGAGGTTCGTCGATGACATTGTAATTCTGTCAGAGACAGCAAAGGACTTGGAAGAGCAGTTGAATGGAATGGACAGTGTCTTGAAAGGAGGATATAAGATGAACATCAACAAAAGCAAAACGAGGATAATGGAATGTAGTCAAATTAAATCGGGTGATGCTGAGGGGATTAGATTAGGAAATGAGACACTTAAAGTAGTAAAGGAGTTTTGCTATTTAGAGAGTAAAATAACTGATGATGGTCGAAGTAGAGAGGATATAAAATGTAGACTGGCAATGGCAAGGAAATCGTTTCTGAAGAAGAGAAATTTGTTAACATCGAGTATAGATTTAAGTGTCAGGAAGTCGTTTCTGAAAGTATTTGTATGGAGTGTAGCCGTGTATGGAAGTGAAACATGGAAGATAATCAGTTTGGACAACAAGAGAATAGAAGCTTTCGAAATGTGGTGCTACAGAAGAATGCTGAAGATAAGGTGGGTAGATCACGTAACTAATGAGGAGGTATTGAATAGGATTGGGGAGAAGAGAAGTTTGTGGCACAACTTGACTAGAAGAAGGGATTGGTTGGTAGGACATGTTTTGAGGCATCAAGGGATCACAAATTTAGCATTGGAGGGCAGCGTGGAGGGTAAAAATCGTAGAGGGAGACCAAGAGATGAATACACTAAGCAGATTCAGAAGGATGTAGGTAGCAGTAGGTACTGGGAGACGAAGAAGCTTGCACAGGATAGAGTAGCATGGAGAGCTGCATCAAACCAGTCTCAGGACTGAAGACCACAACAACAACGTAAACACGCAATATTAGAAGTATTGATTGCTGCTAGGTTTTATAGTAGCGATTTCTGAGACGTAATTACATAGGCATTCGTATGGTACAGTCAAACGAAGTGTCGACTCTGTAGTTTACGTATGTTGCTATTTCCGTCACATTGCCATATGTTGTCGAAAATACATGTATAAGGCGGTGGTAGGAATACAACATCGTCCGAAATCGTTCTGAATGCTTCCTCCAAAAATTGTTTTGAACAATTGCTTCCGATGCCCACTTGAAATGTAAATGATTGCGAAGACCTGCGTGACTTCTTAGCAACAAATAATCGTGAGCAAACAGGGAGCATTACAACACATACAAGGGTTGGTGACCACAAGGTTGTCGTACCGAGACTGAATACTACAACATCCAATCCACCAACAACAAACGCCAAATATACCTGTTTAAAAAAAGCAGACAAAATTTCGGCTTACGCCTTTCTAAGAGACAGTCTCCACTCTTCCAGACTGATTATATAGGGAGAATCGCCTAAAAATTGCAGCGCTGATATTGCGGAAATGGAAACTGCTGTTGATGTGCCAATCTGTTGAGGACTGACCCCGTGTAAGTATAGACCAGATGTGGCTTAAATTCAAAGAAATACTATCGACGGCAATTGATATACCAAATAAATATATAAGAGATGGTACTGATCCCCGTGGTACTCAAAACAGGTCAGAACAGTTGGCAGTTGATGGTTGGAGTGCTGACACACTGTCTGTTTATCCAGTAATGCTGGCAACAAATGTGGTATGCATGGGGATCATATCAACCTGCATCGCATCGAAAACAACCTGAAGATGACGCACTGAAGCGTTGAAACTGGTAGCGACAAAATAAATTAAAATCATAAGGACGGCTGTAGGTGTTTTTATTTACTTGTCACGATAGTAAACGGCCGTCGTTCCAGAGACCTCCTGCTAAAAGGATGGACATACAAAAAAAAAAATCAATAGCTTTCCAGCACGATAGCGTAGGTAACGTTATCATGGAAGTTACTAAACACGGTTTTTCGAAATTCCTTCAGCGAAGAAGAAGAACAAACTTTCCAGAAATCGAACCAAGGACAGGTGCCAACATGAGTAACTTAGAAGTATATATCCTCGGTGTCGTGAATCAGTTTAGGTCACTTAATGGAAGCAAGTCTACCAGTCCAGATTCTACACCAATTACTTTCCTTTCTATGTATGCTGACACAATAGCTCCATACTTCAAAATCATAACAGCCGCTCGCTCGATGAAAGATCCGCACCCAAATACTGGAAAGTTGCACAGGTCGCACCAGTACTCAAGAAAGGAAACAGGAGTAATTCGGTGCATTGCAGAGTCATATCACTAACGTCGATTTGCATTAGGATATTGAAACATATACTGCGTTCTAACATTATTAATTATCTCGAAGAAAAATATCTATTGACAAATAGTCAACACGAATTTTGAAAGTATGGTTCTTGTGAAACAAAAGTAGCTCTTTGTTCACACTAACTAATGGGTGCTATCATCAGGAAATCGGAAACTGATTCCATGTTTCTAGATGTCCAGAAGGCTTTTGACACCGTTCTTCACAAGCGACTTCAAATGAAACTGCTTGTCTACGGAGTATCGTCTCAGTTGTGCGACTGGATGCGTGATTTCCTGCCAGAAAAGTCACAGTTCGTAGAAGCTGACGGAAAGTGATCGAGCAAAACAGAAATAATATCTGATGATCCCCAAGGAAGTGTTGTATGTACACCTCTGGAAGACGACTGATTCGCGCCCTCCCATCAGTGTGATGAAGAAATTATCTGGGTTCAGCTGACCCTGCAACGCTCTACCACTTACGTCCAGTGGCGATTGTCACGTACTCATTTCTGTCGTAGTTGCATATGTCGTGATGTTAACATTGGCACTTTCAGAGGTCGTCGGCTGCGGAAGTGCATCGTTAGCAGTGTTCAGTGTACTGTGTGTTCAGACACAATTGTGTTCTGCCCAGCATTAAAGTTTGATTTTCAGTTCCGCCACAGTTCGCCACCTGTCCTGTTTTACCAGTCTGCCCAGCCTAGGGTGGCAAGATGCAATTGTTTAAAAAGGAGGACAAACAGATTCAAAAAGGAGGACAAAGGAAGAAAAAAGAGGACACATCAAACGGGTCAACTGCAGATGAGGATACCACCCGTCAGATTTGGACAAGTCACGTGACTGCCTGGAATTACCGGTAAAACTACTAGTTAATTGTTACTAATGGTCAGGTGGTGGTTAACTGAGCAATACAAAAAAAATTAAAAGCTTTGATTGTGGTGACAATGTGGCGTCAATTGTTTTGTTATGTCAACAACACGGAATTGCTTACAAAACGAAAAACGTAAGACCAACGCAACCAACATCTACAATTCAAGCAGCAGCTGACGACATGTAAACTGCACTTTAACCTTCCGAATACAAATAAACTGAATGACTATGAAACAATGAAATAAAACGATGACACTTGAAACTTCCTGGCAGATTAAAACTGTGTGCCCGACCGAGACTCGAACTCGGGACCTTTGCCTTTCGCGGGCAAGTAAAGCTGTGAGTACCGGGCGAGAGTCGTGCTTCGGTAGCTCAGTTGGTAGAGCACTTGCCCGCGAAAGGCAAAGGTCCCGAGTTCGAGTCTCGGTCGGGCACACAGTTTTAATCTGCCAGGAAGTTTCATATCAGCGCACACTCCGCTGCAGAGTGAAAATCTCATTCTGAAAACGATGACAGTTTATCTGTCGAGTTATTTCTTACCTTTATTGGCCACTGAGACGTATTTTCCAGCTCCATATATCTTACATTCTGCTTCAAATTCATTTCTACCTTTCTTGACAGCCGGATATTTGCAGGAAAGGACATCAGAAAATGTACACTTTCGTTTAGACATAGCCAAATATTTCACGTAACTCACTCGGTTAAAAATTACACTCGCAAATCACTACAGGAAACCAAGCCAGAACAAAGCGAAGATACGAAACGAAAATTTTAAATAATCGATATTTGCATTCGCTTATAGGTCGATCAACGATAATATCGACGATCGTGGTGCCACCTACTAACACCACCTTCGTGCGTGTTTATCACGAAGGCTGTGCCAATAGTTAAAGTATTTAAGAAAAGAGCAATAGAACGGGACGAATTGTAAATTTAACTGAATTACGCTCAACTTTGCGAAAAAGCCGGACACTGTAAAAATCCGCCCGGACCTCGGACAAAGAGCTAAAAAGGAGAACATGACCGGGTTAATCCGGACGTCTGGTGGCCCTAGCCCAGCCTACGACGTCCGACATCTGTAGTGACGGTCGGCCGCCCAATCCCACGTCTGGATGTGGTTTCACCTTGGTTTCACCACGCGTTGAAGACACTCACCCCAGCGTTCCTCGAATCCCCAAGTCGTGCAGTTTCCGAAATGCTCGTGCCGAGCCTCAAGTTAATTAAAATCTGCCCTGTGTCCAACTAAGATAGATCGCGCGCCTTCCCCATTCTACACACGGACAGCACGCCTACTGATTCTACATACATCGTTCGTTGTCTGACTAGCAGTCATTCCTCACCAGGTGCTATGAACTGAACGGGTTTATATCGATAGCAGGACGGTGGTCATAACGTTCTGGCTGGTATGTGTATAAGTTCAGAGAGAAGAGCGAGAAACTTTGCGGTTAGCTGGGTATGTGTATAAGTTCAGAGAAAAGAGCGAGAAATTTTGCGGTTAGCTGATGACACTGTAGTTCTGTCAGAAGCGGCAAAGGACTTGGAAGTACAGTTGAACGACATGGATGGACGCTCGAAAAGAGATTATAATATGAACATCATCAAAAGTAAAGCAGAGGTAATGGAATGTAGTTGAATAAAATCCGGCGATACTGAGGGAATTAGCGTAGGAAATGAGACATTAAAAGGTGTAGATCAGTTTTTCCATTTCAGCAGAAAAATAACTCTTGATGACCGAAAAAGAGGGGATGTAAAATTGTAGACTGGCTATAGTACGAAAAGAATTTCTGAAAAAAGAGGAATTTGTTGACTGCTAGTATACGTTGCGTTAGGAAGGTCTGGTAATACACTCCTGGAAATGGGAAAAAGAACACATTGACACCGGTGTGTCAGACCCACCATACTTGCTCCGGACACTGCGAGAGGGCTGTACAAGCAATGATCACACGCACGGCACAGCGGACACACCAGGAACCGCGGTGTTGGCCGTCGAATGGCGCTAGCTGCGCAGCATTTGTGCACCGCCGCCGTCAGTGTCAGCCAGTTTGCCGTGGCATACGGAGCTCCATCGCAGTCTTTAACACTGGTAGCGTGCCGCGACAGCGTGGACGTGAACCGTATGTGCAGCTGACGGACTTTGAGCGAGGACGTATAGTGGGCATGCGGGAGGCCGGGTGGACGTACCGCCGAATTGCTCAACACGTCGGGCGTGAGGTCTCCACAGTACATCGATGTTGTCGCCAATGGTCGGCGGAAGGTGCACGTGCCCGTCGACCTGGGACCGGACCGCAGCGACGCACGGATGCACGCCAAGACCGTAGGATCCTACGCAGTGCCGTAGGGGACCGCACCGCCACTTCCCAGCAAATTAGGGACACTGTTGCTCCTGGGGTATCGGCGAGGACCATTCGCAACCGTCTCCATGAAGCTGGGCTACGGTCCCGCACACCGTTAGGCCGTCTTCCGCTCACGCCCCAACATCGTGCAGCCCGCCTCCAGTGGTGTCGCGACAGGCGTGAATGGAGGGACGAATGGAGACGTGTCGTCTTCAGCGATGAGAGTCGCTTCTGCCTTGGTGCCAATGATGGTCGTATGCGTGTTTGGCGCCGTGCAGGTGAGCGCCACAATTAGGACTGCATACGACCGAGGCACACAGGGCCAACACCCGGCATCATGGTGTGGGGAGCGATCTCCTACACTGGCCGTACACCACTGGTGATCGTCGAGGGGACACTGAATAGTGCACGGTACATCCAAACCGTCATCGAATCCATCGTTCTACCATTCCTAGACCGGCAAGGGAACTTGCTGTTCCAACAGGACAATGCACGTCCGCATGTATCCCGTGCCACCCAACGTGCTCTAGAAGGTGTAAGTCAACTACCCTGGCCAGCAAGATCTCCGGATCTGTCCCCCATTGAGCATGTTTGGGACTGGATGAAGCGTCGTCTCACGCGGTCTGCACGTCCAGCACGAACGCTGGTCCAATTGAGGCGCCAGGTGGAAACGGCATGGCAAGCCGTTCCACAGGACTACATCCAGCATCTCTACGATCGTCTCCATGGGAGAATAGCAGCCTGCATTGCTGCGAAAGGTGGATATACACTGTACTAGTGCCGACATTGTGCATGCTCTGTTGCCTGTGTCTATGTGCCTGTGGTTCTGTCAGTGTGATCATGTGATGTATCTGACCCCAGGAATGTGTCAATAAAGTTTCCCCTTCCTGGGACAATGAATTCACGGTGTTCTTATTTCAATTTCCAGGAGTGTATTTCTTGGTAACAGACTACTGGCCATTAAAATTGCTACACCAAGAAGAAATGCAGATGATAAACGGGTATTCATTGGACAAATATATTATACTAGAGCTGACATGTATTTACATTTTCACGCAATTTGGGTGCATAAATCCTCACAAATCAGTACCCAGAACAACCACCTCTGGCCGTAATAACGGCCTTAATATGCCTGGGCATTGAGTCAAACCGAGTTTGGATGGCGTGTACGGGTACAGCTGCCCATTCAGCTTCAACACGATACCACAGTTCATCAAGAGTAGTGACTGGCGTATTGTGACGAGCCAGCTGCTCGGCCACCATTGACCAGACGTTTTCAATTGGTGACAGATCTGGAGAATGTGCTGCCAGGGCAGCAGTCGAACATTTTCTGTATCCTGAAAGGCCCGTACAGGACCTGCAGCATGTGGTCGTGCATTATCCTGATGAAATGTAGGGTTCGCAGGGATGGAAAGAGGGGTAGAGTCACGGGTTGCAACACGTCTGAAATGTAACTTCCACTGTTCAAAGTGCCGTCAATGCGAACAAGAGGTGACGGAGACGTGTAACCAATGGCACCCTGTACCATCACGCCGGGTGATACGACAGGTTCGTCGTTGAGTACACCATCGCAGGCGCTCCTGTCTGTGATGCAACATCAAGGGTAACTGCAGCAATGGTCTCCGAGCTGGTAGTCCATGCTGCCGCAAACGTCGTCGAACTCTTCGTGCAGATGGTTGTTGTCTTGCAAACGTCCCCATCTGTTGACTGAGGGATCGAGATGTGGCTGCACGATCCGTTACAGCCACGCGGATAAGATGGCTGTCATCTCGACTGCTAGTGATACGAGGCCGTTGGGATCCAGCACGGCGTTCCGTATTACCCTCCTGAACCCACCGATTGTATATTCAGCTAATAGTCATTGGATCTCGACCAACGCGAGCAGCAATGTCGCGATACGTTAAGCCGTATCCCGCTATAGGCTACAATCCGACCTTTATCAAAGTCGGAAACGTGATGGTACGCATTTCTCCTCCTTACACGAGGCATCACGACAACGTTTCACCAGGCAACGCCGGTCAACTGCTGTTTGTGTATGAGAAACCGGTTGGAAACTTTCCTCATGTCAGCACGGTGTAGGTGTCGTCACCGGCGCCAACCTTGTGCGAATGCTCTGAAAAGATAATCATTTGCATATCACAGCATCTTCTTCCTGTCGGTTAAATTTCGCGTCTGGAGCACGTGATCTTCGTGGTGTAGCAATTTTAATGGCCGCACCAATCTGATCGCCAGTTAAAATAAAATCGGGGGATGTCGAAGCGAATATCTTTTCATTTCAAGCTTTGGGGAAATTCTCTCAATAAAATTTCCATCCCAACATGATTCTATGTTTTCATCTACTCTTGTATAATTTATCCTACTCCATTCGCAGGCTGTGTGTGTAGAGAGTCTCACTACAGTGCACTGGAAGTGTATGCTACAGAAAATCCGCTAAGGAAACTATAGTTTAAGTATTTAAAGAAGACATCTCTGCTGGGTGGACAGGTCAACCTGCGTCGAATCCAGGAAGACTTCTATGAGGAAACGCCCCAAGCAAAAGTTTAGAGCAATGCATAAATCGTTTAGCGAGAGAAAGCAGCGATTGTAGGGAAGTAGGAGCTGCCCTTGGAAAGCAGGTGTCTGGGTTCTTCTCCCGGTCCGGTATATACCTTAACCAGTAAGTAACTTTCTTAACAGCGCAAATTCCGCTGCAGAATGAAACATTTATTGTGCCAGCTGAAAAACTCTTTGTAGAAAATTCTACAAAATATTTCTCCGTTAATATAACATGCACTGCAAATTCCTTTCTGTTACTGTCGAGAAACGCATGCCTATACCACTAACATTTAAATTCAAGTAATTAAATCCCGGTATCTATGCTACTGGACCACAGGTTGGTATTAAATTTATATTAAAATTAAACTGCAGTTTCACGTTGCAGAATGCCGTCCATGCATCCTACAGTCACTTGCGTGCTAAAGTTGCACGTTGTAGAAAATACGGTGAATCAGATAGTTTAACTGCCTATCCGCTTTCACCTATCGTAAATGAACAGAACGGTCGTACTCTGTCCTTTTGTTAACAGAGAACTGCAGATTCTTAAGACAGTTGTGCTGTCTCTTCGGAAGCTTTCTATACCCACTTCTTGCTTTCTCTAACCGGCGGACATAAATTCGCGGAGAGCCTTGTCACTCTTGAACAGTGGCGCACACGGAAAAAGTCTAACAGTACATGTCAACAAAATGGTTTAAAATACAGAGACATCCTGTTTGGTGTGACTCTACACGACTAGTCTGTTTGTGCAGAATAAAATACACCGCTGGCTGTTAAAACTGCAGCACCAAGAAGGCTAGCAAATAACGAAATCTTCATTATTTGCATATACAGCATATATAGAAGACTAAGTGAGCGAACTTCATGTTCATTTGGGGACATACAGGGTGCTGTGAAACTTTCACCATGCTGACAGTTAAACGTCGCCAACTTCACCTCGTATCGTAAGGAGAAAAACCATAGATGCAAGATATCAGCCCCAGCAATTGATCACGCACGAAAATTTGGGCAATAATTTTGATACTGCGTATTTATGGCCTTCTGTAAGTACAGCTTTTAAACTTCCGTGCGCACCGTTTGTTTGTTAATCCCTTTGGCCCATTTCTACCACCTAATCCCGAGCGCGAAGTACAGTAGGTTCTCGGGATTCGATTTCCGGCCGGGTCGTAGATTTTCTCCGTTCAGGGAATGGGTGTGGTGTTGCCCCTAAGTTCGTATCGTGATAACAGACGTTCCACTAATGGGATGGCTGAATGGACACGGGTCGAAAGCCAATAAAAAAAGTGCAATGACAATCAGAGCTCTCCTATTCGAGAGATGCTGAAAGCTGGGAACGTTCCTCCCGGTATATTTTAAAATATTGTTCGAGAACACACGCCAAATGCCGGCCGGTGTGGCCGAGCGGATCTAGGCGCGTCAGTGTGGAGCCGTGTGACCGCTACGGTCGCAGATTCGAATCCTGCCTCGGGCATGGTTGTGTGTGTTGTCCTTAGGTTAGTTAGGTTTAATTAGTTCTAAGTTCTAGGGGACTGATGACCTCAGATGTTAAGTCCCATAGTGCTCACAGCCATTTGAACCATTTCAACCACACGCCAAATGTAGTAAGTATAATGTCACTCTCACGTACTTATATCTTCAGTACTTTTTTCACAATATTCTCTTATTGACACTCAGCAGCTACACCGACGGAAAAAAAATCTCAACACCAAGAATGAGTTGTGCGACAAGAAAGGTGGTAGGCCTGTTTCTATATCTGAAAGATCATGTCTATTCAAATTTCGTGCCAGTAGTTACTAGCGCCACTATGAGGATGCAAATCAGGTTTGCATTAAATGCACGCTGTAGGGATAATGAGCGTTAGTTCAAAAATGGTTCAAATGGCTCTGAGCACTATGGGACTTAACATCTGAGGTCATCAGTCCCCTAGAACTTAGAACAACTTGAACCTAACTAACCTAAGGACATCACACACATCCATGCCCGAGGCATGATTCGAACCTGCGACCGTAGCGGTCGCGTGGTTCCGGACTGACGCGCCTAGAACCGCACGGCCACACCGGCCGGCTGAGCGTTAGTCACCTTTGACAACGGACGTGGTGAGTTGATGTTAGTCGAGAATGACCTTAAGACAACAAAGACGCCTTTATCAGCACTTCACTAAGTTTGAACGATGTCATGTTACAGGGTGACGAGAAGTTGGATTTTCCTTCTGTTGTGTTGGCAGAAGAGCCAACACCGTGTTACTAGAGGAGGCCTAAATGCACCCGTCTTAGCTCATGCAGGCTGGCGTGAAGAGGGAAAAACTATACTGACGTGAGGTCTGGAACATGACAAGGAATTAGAATTCAGAAAGCGGACGGAATTAGTTTGATACTTAACTTTAATCCATTAACGATGAACGTCGCTCTTGACGGTAGCCGGCCGGTGTGGCCGTGCGGTTAAAGGCGCTTCAGTCTGGAACCGCGTGACCGCTGCGGTCGCAGGTTCGAATCCTGCCTCGGGCACGGCTGTGTGTGATGTCCTTAGGTTAGTTAGGTTTAAGTAGTTCTAAGTTCTAGGGGACTGATGACCTCAGAAGTTAAGTCGCATAGTGCTCAGAGCCATTTCTTGACGGTACATGATTCACAATATTATCTGTTGAGAATACACTCATAGTAACTGAATAGGGCGCCTTGCTAGGTCGCAGCAAATGACGTAGCTGAAGGCTATGCTAAACTGTCGTCTCTGCAAATGAGAGCGTATGTAGACATTGAACCATCGCTAGCAAAGTCGGCTGTATAACTGGGGCGAGTGCTAGGGAGTCTCTCTAGACTAGACCTGCCGTGTGGCGGCGCTCGGTCTGCAATCACTGATAGTGGCGACACGCGGGTCCGACGTACACTAACGGACCGCGGCCGATTTAAAGGCTACCACCTAGCAAGTGTAGTGTCTGGCGGTGACACCACACCTTCTGCGGTACAGCAGAAAAGCATGACAGGAATGCAGTCACTGCATGTGACTGCTGGCAGCGTTGGTCACGAAAATGTACGGTCGCAAGGAGACCGGCCTCCGGACGGCCAAGAGGCGTTACCGAGAGGAAAGACCGTGGTGTTGGGAGTATGGTTTTGGCGCATCGCGCTGCATCTGCAGCATCAAACTGAGCAGCATTTGGCACGATAGCGCCGTAACGAACTGTTACAAATCGATCAATTCTAGGACAGCTACGAGCCAGATGCCGTGTAGTGTACATTCCACTAACCCCAAACCATCACCATTTGCGACTTCACTGGTGTCAAGCGAGAGGTGATTGGAGGGCAAAGTGGAGGTCTGTTGAGTTTTCTGATGAAAGCTGGTTCTGCCTCAGTGCCAGTGATAACCGTATCTATGTTAGAAGGAGGCCAATTGAGGGCGTACATCCAACCTGTCTGCGTGCTAGGCAGACTGGACCCACAACTGGAGTTATGGTCGGGGTGCTATTCCGTATGACAGCGGGAGCACTCTCCTGGTTATCTCACGCACCCTAACTGCAAATTTGTACGTCAGTCTGGTGATTCGATCTGTTGTGCTGCTGAGGCGTGGTAAAATTTGCTGTTTTGAAGAGCGCGCCGCAGCGCGTAGTGTGAAGCAGTCGCCCTCCGTTTGTGACGGTGGCGCCGCTGTGGCAATCGCAGCTTTGGTGTCTCCCTCTGATGGGAAAGGGGAAAGGCTGCCTGTTCATGTGCATTTAAGGGGTGCTATGAGCTCGCTAGGTTCCCCCCCCCCCCCCCCCCTCACCCACCATCTGCCTTGGATCGGGAGTGCCATCTTTGTGCCGCCTTTTTCGTGCAGTGTTTTACAGTGTGTTTTTGCAGTGCGTGCTCCGTGTTGTGTCTTTTGGGAAGTATAGCGAACAGCCATCATACTGTCGCTGGGTGTGCCTTTTATCTCTTGCGAACAGAAACCAGACTGTCGCCATGTTTTTTAATTGTGTGTCTACTATGTTACTTGTCTGATTCCTGTGTCTTTTATCTACATTGCCAACCCCTTTTGCTTTCTGTTTTAACTTTCCGCAATTTTACGCCATTTTACACTTTAAATCGCCATTTTATCGCCTGTTTTTCCTTGTTTCTTTCTTCTTCCTTTATTTAAAAAAAGTCTGTAGGCTGTAGAGCAGCGTAGTAAGCTGCTGCCGGCCCACCCCCTTCGGGGGGAATTGAAAATCAATAAAGAAAAAAACAAAATCTCGCTAGGGGGCGAGTCGGCTCAGTTGGTCAGCCGGCTCAGTGTGGGGCAGTCAGTGTCTGTCTGTCGTCCGGAGTGCTAGTATGTGTTAGGCTGCCAGTCTGCTCGAGTTTGCTCAGGCAATGGTCATTGGCGGCTGGATCGATCGGTTGGTCGATCGCACACTTGGACACAAGATGACTTGTCCGTCTTGAGCGTCGGCGCATGTGAGGTCGCCACGTCAGTCCAGTGGGCCGCGCCGTATAGCGAGGGGTAGTGGCTTCGTGGCCGACACGAGAGCAACAGGAGTGAAACCACGACATCGGTGAAAGATACAGACATTGGGACTTGTACATGACACTTATATCAGAGCCGGCCGAAGTGGCCGTGCGGTTAAAGGCGCTGCAGTCTGGAACCGCAAGACCGCTACGGTCGCAGGTTCGAATCCTGCCTCGGGCATGGATGTTTGTGATGTCCTTAGGTTAGTTAGGTTTAACTAGTTCTAAGTTCTAGGGGACTAATGACCTCAGCAGTTGAGTCCCATAGTGCTCAGAGCCATTTGAACCATTTGAACTTATATCAGAAACGTAATCGCAATGTTTCTTTCTTGTTTATTTGGTTAGCCAATGGTGGGTCCTGGTATGGTTGGTGACTTTTGCTGAGCACTTAATGTCAGCGACGCCTGTGTCTGACAAACAACGAATTTTTTGCGACTGGCTAGAGGAGACATATTGTTACGTCGTCATCGGAATAAGTTCAAATTCGAAAGCTGGGCTATCAGTAAAGTACAACACATAGCACTGAAAGCACATTTACCGCGAGCACCAAGGTACTGACGGAACAAAACAGAACTGAACTCTTCGCTAGAATGCTGTTTTGCATACGATCATCGAATATTCCAGACTGTACAACCGTTATGAACGCAAGAAATATCGAGTACTTTCCAGCAATAATAAATGCTAAGTAACAAAGCCCCGGGACTAGACAACTTTCCATTAGAACTACTGACAGCCTTGGGAGAGCTAAGCCTAACAAAACTCTACCATCTAGTGAGCAAGATGTATGAGACAGGCGAAAGACCCCCAGACTTCCAGAATACAATAATTCCAATCCCAAAGAAAGTAGGTGTTGACAGACGTGAAAATTACCAAACTACCAGTTTCATAAGCCACGGCTGCAAAATACTAACACGAATTCCTTACAGACAAATGGGAAAACTGGTAGAAGCCGACCTCGGGGAAGATCAGTTTGGATTCCATAGAAATGGTGGAACACGTGAGGCAATACTGACCCTACGACTTATCTTAGAAAATAGATTAAGCAAAGGCAAACCCACGTTTCTAGCTTTTGAGAAAGATTTTTACAATGTTGACTGGAATACTCTCTTTCAAATTCTGAAGGTGGCAGGGGTAAAATACAGGGAGCGAAAGGCTATTTACAATTTGTACAGAAACCAGAGGGCACTTATAAGAGTCGACGGGCATGAAAGGGAAGCAGTGGTTGGGAAGGGAGTGAGACAGGGTTGTAGCCTATCCCCGGTGTTATTCAATCTGTATATTGAGCAGGCAGTAAAGGAAACGAACGAAAAATTCGGAGTAGGAAGTAAAATCCATGGAGAAGATATAAAAACTTTGAGGTTCGCCGATGACATTGTAATTCTGTCAGAGACAGGAAAGGACCTGGAAGAGCAGCTGAACGGAATGGACAGTGCCGTGAAAGGGGGATATAAGATGAACATCAGCAAAAGCAAAATGAGGATAGTGGAATGTAGTCGAATTAAATCGGGTAATGCTGAGGGAGTTAGATTAGGAAATGAGACACTTTAAGTAGTAAATGAGTTTTGCTATTTGGGGAGCAAAATAACTGATGATGGTCGAAGTAGAAAGGATATTAAAAGTAGACTGGCTATGACAAGGAAACCGTTACTGAAGAAGAGAAATTTGTTAACATCGAGTATAGATTTAAGTGTCAGGAAGTCGTTTCTGAAAGTATTTGTATGGCGTGTATCCATGTATGGATGTGAAACATGGACGATAAATAGTTTGGACAAGACGAGAATAGAAGCTTTCGAAATGTGGTGCTACAGAAGAATGCTGAAGATTATATGGCAACATCACATAACTAATAAGGAGGTATTGAATAGAATTGGAGACAAGAGAAATTTGTGGGACAACTTGACTACAAGAAGGGATCGGTTGGTAAGGCAAATTCTGAGGCATCAAGGTATCACCAGTTTAGTGTTAGAGGGCAGCGTGGAGGGTAAAAATCGTAGAGGGAGACCGAGAGATGAATACACTAAACAGATTCAGAAGGATGTAGGCTGCAGTAGGTACTGGGAGATGAAGAAGCTTGCACAGGATAGAGTGGCATGGAGAGCTGCATCAAACCAGTCTCTGGAAGGAAGACCACAACAACAACAACAATTACTGGAAGTCGGGTTCGACCTGGCGACCCTCAGTACGGCTACCCGACACTGTGTACTGCACAGCGCGCGCTAATGTGTACGAAAATACACTTTCCTCCAGCTTTGTGGACTTTGTAAAATACAGAGAACCACCAATGCTTGCGAAAGTCAGCTCCAGTTCTGCTGCCAGTGAAACACAGGTTTCTTGAAGCAGTGAAGCAAATTCAAGCTCAGTACAAAAATTCATAAAAAAAACACAAGAAAAGGGCAAAGGTCAGGTCACTCTTTGAAATACACGATGTAGAAAGTGGTGAACTTCAAAGCTGGAAAAATTACAAGAATGCCATATGTGAGATTAGTTTCCTGTCAAACAAAACCTGGAACTACTAACTACCTTGAGAATATTCTCAGTTTTAAAAAAGGATCTACATGCACGGTCCAGTCACATTAATGCGCTTACCTTTCAAAAGACTCAATAACCACCTTTTGCAGAGCCCAGGTGCAGAAATAGAGTCGGAGCGGTTCTGGAAAGTACCAACAGGGTGGGGAGCCATGGCGATTCCAGCGCCGCGGTCAACTGAATTAGGTTTTCCGGTTGAGGATCCATCGCGCGAAGAGCTCGAGCGAGGCTGTCCAAAAGATTGTCGATTGGGTTCAAATCCAGAGAGTTTCGTAGCTGGAGGAATTTCGTAAATTCATCCTCGTGCTCTTCGAATCACTCAAGTACAGGGTGACAACTATTGAACTACATCAAAGAAAAACGTAAATTAGTACAAACTACGGCGTGAACACACTTTATTCAACATGTAAACGTCACCACAGACATTCCGATTTAGGTCACCACATGTTAGATACGCTTGCCATCACTGGCGATGATGTGACGCAGACGAATAGCGAAATTTTGCAGGACCCACTGAACTATCGGAACATCGAGGCCGACGATGACCCCCTGAAAGGCTGTTTTCAGCTCAGCATTGGTTTTGGGGTTACTGCTGTACACCTTGTCTTTAATATGTCCCCACAAAAACCAGTCGCATCTGTCCATATCCGCAGAATATGACGACCAGTCGAGACCCATGCCAGTGGCGTCTGGGTACCCCAGAGCCAGACTGCGGTCCCTAAGGTGCTCTTCCAGGACATCAAACACTGTGCTGCATCGATGAGGTCGAGCTCCATCTTGCATGAACCACATCTTGTCGAAATCAGGGTCACTTTGGAAAATGGGGATGAAATCGTCTCCCAGAACCTTCACATACTGTAAGGTAGTCACCTTGACGTCAAGGAATTGCACACCACACAGACATCCGTTGACGGTGAAGAGACTTCTCAATAGTGAAATGAGGATTTCCGGTCACCCAAATGCGCCAATTTTGCTTACTGACGAACATATCCAAATGAACGTGGGCTCCGTCACTAAACCAAGCCATACTCATTCCTATCATGCCGAGAGGCGTCGTAGACTAGCAGGGCAATACATTTGTAAATATATTAAAAATAAATTTGTGGACACTTCTGGGATATGAGGCGGTTCACCTCCTCGTGTTGCTCCCGGGTAAAGTTAAACAAATGTATACAAAGACCACTAATTCGCTTTTTCATCAGAGGTTCATTTTCCTTACATATCTACATCCAGAATAATCAGAACTGTGTTTACTTTCTAGTTGCGACAGACAGAAAAAATGTTTACAGCTTCGACTGGAAGTAAGTACGTAGCGACCTGCTTTGAATGCGAAGACTGGATCCCATTCCTGATCGCGGATCGCATGGCTCCTGCACCCATAAATAGGCTTGCACAGTATTCACACAATCATCCTAGGCTTCCTGCGCAACTTCATTTCAGCTTAACCATCAATCAGAGGCAATGTAGTTCTCGTTTCCATTGTTATGATTATTATCGTAGACATTGTACACACATCAAAAAAAGTTTTGCATCACCCCGGTTCCCAGAACTCCTGAAGACAGGCGTTGACTGTGGACACTGCATCACAGACACAGTCCCTTTGACTGTTCAGAGATGTCACTAACCCCCCTAAAGATGTAAACAACCATGCATGAGCTGCGCCTATTAAACGGAGGGGGTACGGCAACCGAACAGTTTCAGTCATTACACCAGGAAGGAGGTACACGGCCCGTGTTGACTGTAATTCAACCATGCCTAGATGGTCAGTATCGCGGTTCGATCGTGTCCGCATTGTTGCTTTGCACCAAGACGGGCTCTCAACAAGGGAAATGTCCAGGGGTCTAGGAGTGAACCAAAGCGATGTTGTTTGGACATTGAGGAGATACAGGGAGACAGGAACTGTCAATCACGTGCCTCGCTCAGGCCGCTCAAGGGCTACTACTGCAGTGGATGGACGCTACCTATGGATTATGGCTCGGAGGAACCTTGACAGCAATGTCACCATGTTGAATAATGCTTTTCGTGCAGCCCCAGGACGTCGTGTTACCACTCAAACTGTGCGCAGTAGCCTGCAGAATACGCAACTTCACTCCCGACGTCCATGGCGAGATCCATCTTTGCAACCACGCCATCATGCAGTGCGGTACAGATTGGCCCAGTAACATGCCGAATGGACCATTCATGATTGGCATCATGTTCTCTTCCCCGATGAGTGTCGCGTATGCCTTCAACCAGACAATCGTCAGAGACGTGTTTGGAGGCAACCCGGTCAGGCTGAAAGCCTTAAACACACTGGTCTGGCGAGTGTAGCAAGGTGGAGGTTCCCTGCTGTTTTCGGGTGGCATTATGTGGGGCCGACGTACGCCGCTGGTGGCCATGGAAGACGCCGTAACGACTGTACGATTAGTGAATGCCATCCTCCGACCGATAGTGCAACCATGCCGGGAGCATATTGGCGAGGCATTCATCTTCATGGACGACAATTCGCGCCCCAATCGTGCACATCTTGTGATTGACGTCCCTCAGGATAACGACATCGCTCGACTAGAGACGCCACCATGTTCTCCATACACAAACCCTATCTAACATAGTAGATTGAATAGGAATGTTTACGGACGACGTGACCCAGCAACCACTCTGAGGGATGTACGCCTAATCGCCGTTGAGCAGTGGGACAATCTGGACCAATAGTGCCTTGATGAACTTGTGGTCAGTATGCCACGACAAATACAGGCATGCATCAATGCAAGAGGACGTGCTACTGGGTATTAGAGGTACCGGTGTATACAGAAATCTGGATCACCACCTCTGAAGATCTCGCTGTATGGTAGTACAACATGCAATGTGTGGTTTTCATGAGCAATAAAAAGGGCGAAAATGATTATGTTGATCTCTATTCCAATTTTCTGTACAGGTTCCGGAAATCTCGGAACCGAGGGGTGCAACAAGCGCTGAACGAAGCTCCACAAAGCGGATTTCTGTTTAGAGTCCACCACCACTAAGCGCCGATAGGTTAGCTGGACAATTTAAACGTTGGTTTTAGAACTCGTACCTGCCAGGAGATGGGTGAGAGTCACTACACAGGAAAGGTCTGCTAGCGAACGCAGCAAAGTCCGTCAAAAGCAGAATACAAGCCGTCCAAAGAGAAATGCAATAGAAAATCCAAGTACAGAGCGATGTCGTGAGCACTGGGCTAATATGACGCGCTCTCAACACCTTCAGAAGAGCGACCTGCTGTGGCGTATATTGCGCGTGATTTAATAGTCTCTTTGACGCCAGAGAGTTTGCCATCGCAGTATGCGTCTGCAGAGCCCCCTGACGCTGCGCCCGGTCTCTGCCCGGCTCTGCCTGCAATGTTCATATCGGCGTTCCCATCTAGCGCTAGATCAAACATCTAGGCATCTTCGTTGCTATCGGATGACGACACAATGTCCAGCTTACTCAAACTATGAACTTCTTTCGTTCACATTATTCACTTTCTTCGATCCCTGACCTTCAAAATCCCTATCATACCCTGATAACAGCACCATCAGTGACATGTGCATATCTCAGCTACTTATTATGTCATATAACTACAGTCCTCTTCCACCTGTTGTAGGCATTCCACGTATTTCTTGCGTCAATTTCAGCTATTCAAATGGTTCAAATGGCTCTGAGCACTATGGGACTTAACATCTGTGGTCATCAGTCCCCTAGAACTTAGAACTACTTAAACCTAACTAACCTAAGGACATCACACACATCCATGCCCGAGGCAGGATTCGAACCTGCGACCGTAGCAGTCGCGCTGTTCCGGACTGCGCGCCTAGAACCGCTAGACCACCGCGGCCGGCAATTTCAGCTATTATCTGCACTGAATAATATTTTCTGATCTATGAGCATAATGCTGAAAGAGACTGGTCGAGATCGATGAACTATGGAAGTAAAGATTTCTTTACCTTGCTTTTTTTTCTGAACACTGCATTTATTGTTTGACCAGCATGCACTTGACAATATTGTAAATATACTGCAATTTTTTCTTATCCCATAGTAATAGTACTTTGAAGTCTTTAACATGGCGACTACATATGTGACATGAAGCTTTACTAAAAAGTGTCTAGATTAAGGTCTCACTGAACCAGAACTGATCTGTGGCAGTGCCCAAGTCTCCTTAGAGAGGAAGACAACTGAAAGTTCAAAGAGTAAAAAATATACGTCGCTGTGTTGCAGTAGATCGCAGAGGACAACATGCTTAAATCATTTCACAAAGAAATGAAATTTCTACACTGGAGGCGCAAAAACGAAACGGAAATATTACAGTCTCCTTCTTCCCTTTTCTTCTTCTCCTTCTGTCCACATCTGTCAGCAACTCGGGTTTCGTGCCCCCACATTTACTGTTTATTTCATACGCAACTACTGAGTGAGATTATAATCTAGACTGTCATTGTAAACCAACAGAGAAGGATAAAACTACTATTTTAACGACAGAAGAACTTTTATTTGTTTGTCAAGCCTCAGCCGGAATGAAGAAAAGCTGTTTCTTTCAGATTTCTGTATAAATGCGACTTGATGGTGGGTAAGCTGTGTTGAGAGGACAATATTATCTTACGGCATTACTGGCTGCGATACCTCATCTGGGTTCGTTCGGGTGCATGATGCAAGTCTTTCTATTTGACAGCACTTTGACGATATGCACTTAGAGGAATTTGAGATAATATGGTTACTAGAATAAAAACACCAGGTCTCTGAGCGAAGAAAATCTCTGACCAGACCAGGAATTGAACCCAGGTACCTGTATGTCAGGAGCAGCAACATTAACCACTAGCTTTTCGTAAGAGATTGTCTACAGCTATTGACTAATTTGGAAAAGGCATATTTGTTCCATCAACATGAGAGAAGACATGCCACTCTCTCACTTTAACATCATTGTTAGAATAATATTCGTATTTTAGGTTATGATCTCAGTGTTCCCCAATACTAAATTTGGTATGTATGGCTTATGACTTTTTTACATGAGCAAATCGTAGGCAGTATCTTCTCTAGCCTGCAGAGTTATTAACTGCAATTGCGACCCACACACGCGCGAGAATATTTCTTCTTACCTCCGTTAGCCATTGCATTATAGTCGGAGTCCTGGCTCTGGCTTTCGGCTGTTGTACTGAAAATAAGAATCTTAAAGCTACGTATTTTCTGCAACGTCGGGCGGCTGTGGAGAAAAATGAATATTACGTTAATAGCGGGCGGGTATTTCGCTTCGCTAACTTTTTATAAGTTAATATCGCCACGTAATGGCGTCGTTTGCTGCATCGGCCGCTGCGATTGTTGAACTGTAAATAACTCGAATGCAGGTTAATTCAAAGGAAGGCGGACGTGAAAACTGGATCACCTCTTACAAATTAAAAGCGAACAATAATATTAAATCAATATATTATCTGCTTAATTAGAACAAATATGCTTACATTTGGCAGCACTCGCAAGATGTCCGTCTACACGCAACCAGGACAAGAGAAGACGACTAAAAAATTAACAAAAGAGCGTATCTTGTCGTCTCTTTAGATTATTTGTTATATATCTTTGCCCTCGAAACTTACACAGAGAAATTATTATTATACAGGTACATGAGAAAAATGCATATTATTCAATTTTTAAATGTATCTTCTTTATAAATACTATTTTTAAAGTCTTTTCGTATTATTTCACTGGGGACGCTATATAGTTAGTGTCCAAATAAACCACTAACGAAATACAATGCTAACTATAGATTAAGAAAGAAGAGTAGAATATGCGTTAACCAAATTACTGCTCTGTGTAATTTTTCTGTGCTGTAATTTGTTTGTATGAAACCCACATAGGAGAGATCTCCATACTCTTTAATGTCGCGCGAGACTGGGAAGACAGATGGGGGAAGTGAAATCGGTAGAACTGCATCAAAACGCAATTCGTTAACAGACTGAAAAGGAGACATTCGAACGCAAGCTGCCGGGTGGTTAAAGATTCAGTCAACGGGCTGTTGCGGACAAGACAGAAGGATTGGATAAGGTCAAGATTTTGTGAAGAACCATTACAAATCATCAGGAGAAACCCTTAAGTTGGTGTCTAGAATCTATGAGACTGGACAGATGCCATCGAACTTTCGGAAAGATATCGTCCACCCGCAGGGCCATAGCGGAGGCGATAGAGAACAGCGAGAGAGATGGATTACGAGCCATAAATTCTGAGTGCAGTGACCACGCCGTGTGAGCGATTCTGGGAAGCAGCACTCAGTGGATCTTACCTGCACAGAGACTTTTGGCCCTAGAACTCTCCTCCTTCTGCTTAGGGTCAGACAGGAGGGCACTGGTTCACAAAATATTTTATCTGGGCCAGGCAGCAGTCCATCATGGAAGCAGCCAGTTGGCGGAAAGTGGATGGAGGAAGCCATTTATGAGAGACTGCTGTAAACTGAGCTTTTGTGCAAATGGTGGGAAGGTCATAAAACTCCAAGCACTCTCATGTTAGAAACTGAGACGATACGGACAGAGCGGCTGGTGCTCGTGTTTAGTGGAGGCAGGACTGTAATTCCCCCGACGCCAGGAAGTCGCCAGGTTCTTTTACTGAGCGGCGAAAAACACACATTTCATGGGCATAACTGTCTGGGAAGCTCAATAGCCTTTTTTTCAGAAATTATAAATGGTCGGACTGGATAGATTAAACATCTGGGAATGACGGACTGTGGTCCCATCTAGGTTGATGTTTTTTGCCAAAACATGGCCATGCTTACTCTGAGAATGATGCCTCCCCAGTCTAAAATCTTCTTTATTCGGACAAGAGGGATTTTGAATAGCTGTTCATCTCTTCTCCAGATATGCAAAGTGGAGGCTTACTCCCCCACCAAGGGAATCCCGGTGCTGCGTCTAGATTGGCTACCAGGCCAACAGAACATTCATGAGGGGGGATTCAATGAGTAGAGGATAGTTGGAGTGGTTTGTGCAGTGTGGGATCGGTTTCGTTTTTTCTAATTCAGCTCCTATACCAAGGCTTGATGGAAAGTGGTGATGAGTTCCTTCTGCACCTTCTGGTCTTCCCCTGGTGCAGAACATCCCTAGTGGATGACACTTGTGGTCTGTATCTTGTGGTGAACTAAGAGCCGGTGGCAGTTTCCAACTGTACTGACAGAGGAATTGCATATCGTCTCAGACATATCGTGTGCCACAAGGATGGACTTATTCATCCTGAGCCAGCCATCTGACGTTTGACAATTCCAGCATGCACCCTCATGCCTCAGAATTAAAGTGGTTTGGTTAGACCAGCGAATGGGTGCACCTCACACTGAAATCTGCAGGTATTTCAGGACTCTGATAGGGAAGTTTCCCACGTTCTGATAATCAAAATGCCTGACCGCATATTTTACAAGTTTTCATGGACATATCGGAACGTTATAGCTGCCGCAGCACACCGCTCCTCACCCATAGTGCGCCAATTTCTGCTGCCATCTGAATGAAGGCGAAAGAGTGAAGTATTGCTGAAATGGTGTAGGGCTGTTAAATGATATTCACATCCCTCCCTTCTGAGATGAACTACAAATTGAGGTGTACTTGGTAGTAGTAGATTCCACTTGAATAGAGTTGGGCGTCACAGTGGATTGATGTAAACAAAGTCAGATTGCGTTGTAAAAGCTATTAATTCAGGAGAGAATTTGTGTAGCTTTCACCCCAACGTGTGCTTTGCCGATCAAACACCATTCCTTCTCTGATTTGTGTTTTTCATTTTAGTGCAAGATTTATCAACTAGTCGTAGTTACAAAGGATTAATAAAACTTGTCTTTATTTTGTACACTTAAATACACCAATTATCTCATTCATACGCCCTCAACAATTCAATTTTTTTATTTTACTGTAATGGTCCATGGGTAAACTAGCAATTTAAGATTCAGACTTATTAAGTTAAATAATTTGATTATTAATTTGGGTTCTGAAACTGACCATAGTCATAGGGAACAAAAGCGCCATCAGTAAATTCACTAATTACGTGTATAAAAATTGAGGGTGTGAAGGTTATTGAGAAGATGGTACTTTTCTTTATGTAAAGATGATAACATTTAGCATCACCCAGACATATATTTATGATTAAAGCAAGTGACAGCTTTCAAGCTGCACAATTTCATGTTTATTCTCTGCCAGCTTTAACTGTTACAATCATCTTCAAGGAGAAGATACAATGTTTTTCTCCCTGAACATGACTGTACCAATCGAAACCAGTAGAGAGTAAACATAAAATTGTACACCTGATGGCACAACTATGTTTTTTTTTTTTTTTTTTAAACTAACCACTACCTGAGAACTGCAGACCATTAATGGCAAGAGGTAAGGCTACCAGCTGAGGAACGAAGATGTTTTAAAACAATTTTTAAAAAAAATATGGAAGAATGCTAAAAACGTTGTGAGACATGGCAGTGATATGCTATTTTACTGACTAGGCTCATTTTGGAACAACACCATATAATGTACTTGCGTAAGTACATTAGAGAATAAGAGGATAAATTTATGGAGGAAGATATCCTGAATATGTGCTTTGTGTGATTTACAATTGATTGGTGCGAACCGCATCTAAATTCGCCATTTGAATAACGAGTTAAGTGAATTTTAATTCAGTAGCACATCAGAATTCCGGATGTTGGGCCGCAGCCACATTCGACCTTTGTCGCTTTGGTGGGCGCAGTGCGACAGAGGAAGACGCTAGTCGTCCTGCTGGGGTGATAGTGCGATGCCATAGTGGGGCAAGTGCGAAGCGTTTGGGGTCTTCTGGAAGCTTTGTGCAGGAATAATCCGTAAAAAACAAAAAGAAAGACGCAATTTTAGTTGGAACACACCCCATAGCAGCAGTCGAATTGATCTGTCTCTGGCCCTGAAGACTGGGAGAAGAGAAGGAGTCCTGTTGAAAAAATATGTTTTGGAGTAGACTGGACAATCGCAAAATTATTACAGGAAGGGTTTCTCTGATGTGAGGAACGAGTGTTGAACATCAAAATATCAAAGTTACTTGCATTAGGGAAAGTGATGTGACTGAAGTCCCTTCTAAAATGTTATATTATATAGGTCCCCTTGTTCTTGGCAGATCACAAAGGGTTTTCACTGAGGACAGACCTGTAGATGATGGTGGCTCAGCCTCAGTGACACAGTAAGCACTTTGGTAGTTCATTTGATGTTTGCAGAGAGCGAATATGGGCAGTCACATAACAAGTGACTTCAATTGGCGTTTACAAATTTTGCTTTTGACTATGACAACAACTACAGATTTAGAAGTGGTTAGATAAGTTGGCTTAAGCTATGCTATTACGTCATCATTCATGTTGCTACTGGTAAGACGGACAATGCTTTTCGTCTCACTGTGTACGGGCACATTATTGTGGCAGATAAATGTAGTGAGCTTCTGGTCACGACTGTGGGTGTAATATTTATAGCAGTGCCGAGACTTGCACGTTTCGGTGCTAAGCAGTATCAGAACCATCCTGGCGTTTCGTTCATACAGTGTGTAACAAATGTGACTGAAAACGGCGTACTGAACAACATCATACCAGTATTTACATCATTTGAAGATTAATAAATGTAGCTATTATTAGTTGTATGTTTTTAGGTTGGTTAATACCTCCAAATACATGTGAGAAGAGCAAGCCTGTGCAGGAGATCAGGCGTTGAAGTCCGGTTGCAAAACTGTTAGTCTATACTGACAGGCATGGTCCGCTTAGTGGTGCAGTTACAGCTGTGAAGAAAACATCAGGTTGTAAAGTTTGTGATGTGTTTGTGGGAAGAATGTTCGACACAGAGAAAAAGTAACAAATACACGGACGTTTGGACATATGAAAATTTCTGCGCTTGTACCCATTAAACTTTGTATAGTCCCAGTTGACAGAAGTAGAAATTTTTTTTTATTCAACTGGGTTTGGTAGTTAGTCAAATTTATGCAAGACGAAGATTACTTGAAATTAATGGTTTCAGTGCTGGCTCCTTGAATTACGGTGTGTGGAACATTTATTTGTGATTTAAATTTTTTACTGACGTACGGCAATTTAACTAGAGGCCACAGGGCGCTTTTACCAGACGTGTTGGGTACTTGTTTTCAGGCCAACCAACCTCACCTTTGGTCTTTCTTGTAATTCAAGGAGTTGGAGCATAGCGTCAGAACGAGTACCGACGAAGTAAGGCAGGTAGAACTTAACGCGTCGCGGCTGCGCTGAGCCGTACTGTTCGCACTCTAAGCAGCAGGTAGGTCTCTGGTTTCTCGTCACGATACGCGCCTATTGAGCCACCAGTTTAAAAGAAAAAAGGGATGTTGAGTTGAACGTCCGTCGACATCGAGGTCATTAGAGACAGAGCGCTAGAGGAAGCAAATCGGCCCCTTCAAAGGAACCATACCGGCACTTGTCTTGAGCGATTTGGGGAAATCAAGGAAAACCTAAATCTGGGTGGATTTAACGGCTCACTTGGGTGGAACATAGCTAACGTTACTCATATTACAGCGTGCAGTGAAGTTTAGAATCAGTCTTCTCGAAAACCAAGCCCGTCGCTAAAAAAGAGGATAGCCTCATACTCAGAGCATGTACCTCTACAACATATCCGAGACTCATCAAAATCCATTATTTACGCTTCTGATGGTCCCTTGTAAGAAATTGGCTCCAACGTTAGGCGCTTTATGGGCCCCCTTAGGGACTTGGCTGACAAGAGGGGTAAGAAAACCAATGTGCACTCCGTGTGCATACCGGGTGGAGTCATTCCAGATGTAGAAAGCGTTTTCCCGGATGCCATGAAGAGCACAGGGTTAAGCCAACTGCAGGTGGTTGCTCACGTCGGTACCAACAATGTGTGTCATTTTTGATTAGAAGAGATTCTCTCTGGTTTCGAGCGGCTAACAGAAGTGGTAAAGGCTGCCAGTCCTGCTTGCAAGATGAAAACAGAGCTGACCATTTGCACCATAGTCTACAGGACTGATTGCGGACCTCTGTTACAGAGCCGAGTGGAGGGTCTGAGTCGGAGGCTCAGACGATTCTGCGACAGTGTAGGCTGCAGATTCCTCGACTTGCGCCAAAGGGTGGTTGGCTTTCGGGTTCCGCTGAGTAGGTCAGGTGTCCACTATACGCAGGAGGCGGCTACACGGGTAGCAGGGGCTGTGTGGTGTGGACTGGGCGATTTTTTAGGTTACAGGGTCTCGGGAAAACACAAGAAGGGCTTCAGTCACAAAGGCTGCAGGCTGAACACAGGAAGAACGTAGGTACAGAAACCATTGGTATAAGAGTTGTAAACTGTCGTAGCTGTGTTGGAAAAGTACCAGAGCTCCATCCGCTAATAGAAAGCACTGATGTTCAAATCGTTATAGGCACTGAAAGCTGGCTAAAGCCGGATATAAGCTCAGCAGAAATTTTTGCGAAGAACGTAACGGTGCTCCTAAAGGATAGGCTAAACACGATTGGCGGTGGCGTGTTTGGTGCTGTTAGAATTAGTTTAACTTGTCGCGAAATCGAAGTAGATACTTCCTGTGAGTTAGTATGGACAGAGGTCATTTTTGGCTACCGGAATAAAATAATAATTGGATCCTGTTACCGACCTCCCATTTCAGATGATACAGTTGCCGAAAGGTTCAAAGAAAACTTGAGTTTGATTTCAAACGCGTACCCGACTCATACGATAATAGTTGGTGGTGACTTTAATTTACCCTCGATATGTTGGCGAAAATACATGTTTAATGCCGGAGGTACGCATAAAGTATCATCCGAAATTGTGCTAAACGCATTCTCTGAAAATTATTTCGAGCAGTTAGTCGATGAGCTCAAGCGAATAGTAGACGGTTGTGAAGATACACTTGATCACTTAGCAACAAATAATCCTGAGTTAATAACGAGCATCAAAACTGATTCAGGGATTAGTGAACACAGGGCTGCTGTAGCGAGACTGAATATTGTAATCCCCAAATCCTCGAAAAATAAGGGAAAAATATACCTATTCAAAAAAGCAGATAAAGATTCACTTGACGCCTTCCTGAGAGACAATCTCCACTCATTCCAAATTAATAATGTAAGTGTAGACCAGATGTGGCTTGGATTCAAAGAAATAGTACCGGCAGCAATAGAGAGATTTATACCAAATAAATTAACAAACGACGGAGCAGATCCTCCTTGGTACACAAAACGGGTTAGAACACTGTTGCAGAAACAACAAAACAAACATGCCAGATTTAAACAGACACAAAATCCCCAAGATTGGCGATCTTTAACAGAAGCTCGAAATTTAGCGCGGAGTTCAATGCGAGATGCCTATAACAGTTTCCGCAACGAAACTTTGTCTCGAAACCTGGCAGAAAATCCAAAGAGATTCCGGTCGTATTTGAAGTACGTTAGCGGCAAGAAACAATCAATGGCTTCTCTGCGCGATAGCAATGGAGATACTATCGACAACAGTGCTGCCAAAGCAGAGTCACTAAACACAGCCTTCCGAAATGCCTTCACAAAAGAAGACGAAGTAAATATTCCGGAATTCGAATCGAGAACAGCTGCCAACATGAATAACAAATGTTGATTGTGTTAGGACAGCAACCAGCCACAAATTTACTTTGAGTTCCTTTATTCATGCTGCCAAATGTAATAAAATAATGTACTATTTTACCTATACAGCTCTAAATATATATAAAAAACTTTATAATTAAATTAGCAATAACAGATTTATACATATATATTTAAAAAAAAATTCAATCTCTCTACACTAATGTAAAAGACATTACAGTTTTGTAAAATAATATATGATCCTTTCCAAACATAGGACATCATCGTCAAATGTTACGATATATCATAGCATCTGTGACACCCATATGTTTGTAAGCTCTTTGTATGTACCAAAACATGTGGTGCGTGGTTGGAATGAACTCAGTGACAAATCTAAAGTGTACAGTGAGAACTATTACGTGTGCAACAACGAGGATGCAGTGGGAATGCATTTACATCGATTGGATGAACGTTATAGAAACAATCACTCGAAACCGACGTTTCACGTAAGTCACATGCAACGAAAATCTGCAACGCAACCATCTGTGTGTGGCGTGTTTGTAATTGTGTTTTATTTATATTTTAGGACAATTAATCTGTAAAAAACACACCAAATGTGGAAAGAAAGCGTGTAAACCGTCTGATGATGAATCGCAACGATTCGAAACCGGTAACGGTTTCCTTTGAATAAAGGAACTCAAAGTAAATTTGTGGCTGGTTGCTGTCCTAACACGATCAACATTTGTCTTCAAAAACAGCCACGGTCTCCAATATGTCATCATATGACAAAATAACATGAGTAACGTCGAAGTAAATATCCTTGGAGTAGTGAAGCAACTCAAATCACTTAAAAAAGCAAGTCTTCTGGTCCAGACTGTATACCAATTAGGTTCCTTTCGGAGTATGCTGATGCATTAGCTCCTTACTTAACAATCATATACAGCCGTTCGATCGATGAAAGATCTATACTCAAAGACTAGAAAGCTGCACAGGTCACACCAATATTGAAGCAAGGTATTAGGAGTAATCCACTAAATTTCAGGCCCATATCGTTAACGTCGATATGCAGCAGGATTTTGGAACATATATTGTGGTCAAACATTATGAATTACTTCGAAGAGAACTGTCTATTGACACACAGTCAACACGGGGTTTAGAAAACATCGTTTCTGTGAAACACAACTAGCTCTTTATTCACATGAAGTGTTGAGTGCTATTGACAAGGGATTTCAGATCGATTCCGTATTCCTGGATTTCCGGAAGGCTTTTGACACTGTACCACAGAAGCGGCTCGTAGTGAAATTGCGTGCTTATGGAATATCGTTCAGTTATGTGACTGGATTTGTGATTTCCTGTCAGAGAGGTCACAGTTCGGAGTAACTGACGGAAAGTCATCGAGCAAAACAGAAGTAATTTCTGGCGTTCCCCAAGGTAGTGTTATAGGCCCTTTGCTGTTCCTTATCTATATAAACGATTGGGGAGACAATCTGAGCAGCCGTCTTCGGTTGTTTGCAGATGACGCTTTCGGTTATCGTCTAATAAAGTCATCAGAAGATCAAAACAAGCTGCAAAACGATTTAGAAAAAATATCTGAATCGTGCGAAAAGTGGCAGTTGACCCTAAATAACGAAAAGGGTGAGGCCATCCACATGAGTGCTAAAAGGAACTCGTTAAACTTGGGTTACACGATAAATTAGTCTAATCTAAAAGCCATGAATTCAACTAAATACCTAGGTATTTCAATTACGAACAAGTTAAATTGGAAGGAACACATAGAAAATGTTGTGGGGAAGGCTAACCAAAGACCGCGTTTTATTGGCAGGACACTTAGAAAATGTAACAGACTTACTACGGAGACTGCCTACACTACGCTTGTCCGTCCTCTTTTAGAATACTGCTGCGAGGTGTGGGATACTTACCAGATAGGACTGACGGAGTACATCGAAAAAGTTCAAAAAAAGGCAGCACGTTTTGTATTATCGCGAAGTATGGGAAAGAGTGTCACAGAAATGATATAGGATTTGGGCTGGAAATTATTAAAAGAAAGGCGTTTTTCGTTGCGACGGTATCTCCTCACGAAATTCCAATCACCAACTCTGTCCTCCGAATGTGAAAATATTTTGTTGACACCGACCTACACAGAGGGGAACGATCACCACGATAAAATAAGGGAACTCAGAGCTCGAACGGAAAGATATAGGTGTTCATTCTTTCCTCGCGCTATACGAGATTGGAATAATAGAGAATTGTGAAGATGGTTCGATAAACCCTCTGCCAGGAACATAAATGTGATTTGTAGAGTATCCATGTAGATGTAGATGTACTAAAAGCAAAATTAGCTGAGCTTCATTGTTTGAGAAGCTCAGTAATATGCATCTTCCAGTTCAAGTTTTCATCAAAATGTACACCCAAAAATCCGCAGCATTATGCCTATTTAGTGACACCTACTCATGTTCTCCGTCAGTTGTTAGTATGACTATTTTTTGTAATAAACGTTACAAGCTTTCAGTATGAAAAATGCTCTAATACGTTTCTAGCATTTGTAGACTTAGAGAAAGCTTTTGACAATGTTGGCTGGAATACTCTCTTTCAAATTCTAAAGGTGGCAGGGGTAAGATACAGGGAGCGAAAGGCTATTTACAATTTGTACAGAAACCAGGTGGCAGTTACAAGAGTCGAGGGGCATGAAAGGGAAGCAGCGGTTGGGAAGGGAGTGAGACAGGGTTGTAGCCTCTCCCCGATGTTATTCACACTGTATATTGAGCAAGCAGTAAAGGAAACATAAGACAAATTAAGAGTGGGTATTGAAATCCATGGAGAAGAAATAAAAACTTTGAGGTTCGTCGATGACATTGTAATTCTGTCAGAGACAGCAAAGGACTTGGAAGAGCAGTTGAACGGAATGGACAGTGTCTTGAAAGGAGGATATAAGATGAACATCAACAAAAGCAAAACGAGGATAACGGAATGTAGTCGAATTAAGTCGCTTGATGCTGAGAGAATTAGATTAGGAAATGAGACACTTAAAGTAGTAAAGGAGTTTCGCTATCTAGGGAGAGAAATAACTGATGATGGTCGAAGTAGAGAGGATATAAAATGTAGACTGGCAATGGATAGGAAAGCGTTTCTGAATAAGAGAATTTTGTTAACATCGAGTATAGATTGAAGTGTCAGGAAGTCGTTTCTGAAAGTATTTGTATGGAGTGCAGCCATGTATGGAAGTGAAACATGGACGATAAATAGTTCGGACAAAAAGAGAATAGAAGCTTTCGAAATGTGGTGCTACAGAAGAATGCTGAAGATTAGATGGGTAGGTCACATAACTAATGAGGAGGTATTGAATAGAATTGGGGAGAAGAGGAGTTTGTGGCACAACTTGACAAGAATAAGGGATCAGTTGGTAGGACATATTCTGAGTCATCAAGGGATCACAAATTTAGTATTGGAGGGCAGCGTGGAGGGTAAGAATCGTAGAGGGAGACCAAGAAATGAATACACTAAGCAGATTCAGAAGGATGTAGGTTGCAGTAAGTACTGGGAGATGAAGAAGCTTGCACAGGATAGAGTGGCATGGACAGCTGCATCAAACCAGTCCCAGGACTGAAGACCACAACAACAACAACAACAACAACAACAACATGTTATTTTCGTAATCTAGTTAACACAACATTTCCGTTGCTTGGGACCGCACCACAGTTCCAGCCGGGGGGTCTGTACATTGTCAATACGGGCGTGATTGCCAATTTCCGTGGGGATGCGGGGCGACTCCGGGTGCTGTGGCTCTCGGCGCTACCCCAAGCGGGACGCTGCTGAGCGCGGCTGCGTGTGCCGGGCGCAGAGCGCATGCGCGCCGCGCCACCTGCCACAAGGCGACTCACGCCGCCCGCGGTCGCTGGCGGGGCGCCGCCGGCCGTGACGTCACGCCAACCACCGCAACTGTGGCCGGCTTGCGGCAGCCGCGGCCTCCCTGAGGCAGCGGCGCACTGGAGCCGCGCCAGCCGCCCGCTGTTTCATATTTATCGGCGACTGATTCGCTGCTTTGTTTATTCCGGGAGCAGCATCTACAAATCGGGCGCCTCGAATAACGGAACTCTGTATGCCATAGAGAGTGGTAAAATTTATAGCTGGTTTCCTCTGAATTGAGCCTTGCCTCCTCAGAACTTTCTTGTGTTATCCGAAATGTACGATAACGTATAAATTGTAGCCAGACTTGGGTGAGTTTTCTTACTTACAGTTTGTTAAGTAATATCGCGGTCGGCTTAATCAGTAGAAAAATGTATTTGGAACAAACTGAAAGGTATGCATACTTCATATATCAACAAAAGACAAATGTAATTCCACTCAATAACACGACTAGTCATCCGCAGCGTCAATAATTGCTTGGCATCTCCGAGGTATGCCTGAACTAGTTTTGGCTCTGAGCACTATGGGACTTAACATCTGAGGTCATCACTCCCCTAGACTTAGAACTACGTAAACCTAACTAACCTAAGGACATCACACACATCCATGCCCGAGGCAGGATTCGAACCTGCGACCGTAGCGGTCGCGTGGTTCCAGACTGTAGCACCTCGAACCGCTCGGCCCGGCCACACCGGCCGGCTATTACTTAACAGACTGTAATTGTATGGCTGGAAAGATTCAGGCAGTCCACATGCGAGCGACGTCGGCACGGTAGCTCAGCGTGTTCGATCAGTGGGTTAGCTGCTGTAATAATAATTAAAAAATGGATGGACAATGAACTGGAGCAGACATCGTGAGACATCTGCTCCCAACAAATGCAGCGAACAGTAACGAAGGAAATGAGATTAAGAAAAAAAAGAAAAAGAAAGGAAAAGCGGGTGAGCACGTAGTTTCCCAAGGGCAATATCTCTGGATGGAATCTCGCTGCTGGTACTTTTTTTATTCCCACGTGCTTATAACAATAAGTTATTATGATCGCAAATTATCAGTATTTAATGATCCACTTATTATTTACGTGATACGTATCCTGAAAGAAGTCTGGAAAACTTCTTTTGTGAGAAGAGTGGAAATAAAAAAAAAATGAGAGATATGCGAGGACTTAAATCAAATCAGTATAATCAGTTCTTTCATATTACTGTATCTACATTTATGGCAAGTATAAACTGTAACCTATGGAGTACTCCACGAATTAGGACGAAAATCATCGCAGAAGCATGGAAAATAATAATTATTGCAACATACAGCACGTGTAAAAAACGCCGAATTTTTGCATGTTCATGATTTTTCAGTGTATCTATTGCACAACAAATTTGTCTTACATTCGCGATCAATTCTCGGACGACACTCAGTTTAGCAGCGTACTATGCATATTGAAACGTTTTACCGAATTTTGGTGCAGACGGCTGATGGTGTACGGTTGACTGAATCTTCAAGCAGTCTCCTCTAGAAGCAGCCGCTTTATAAGGTTCTACGCTTACATGTAAAAAATGATGCAGGTTGACGGAACAGCGTGGGAATGAAGAAAAAGTACAAGGAGCCAGGGTCGATCCAGGGACCTAGCGCTTATGAAACTATCGCTTATGAAACTCGCTGAGTTGCCTATTTCTTGAATGCTTGCAACCAAACAAAGTTCATAAGCAGGGCTAAAATCTCTCGGTTTTCCCTAAAACGGTCCTAGTTGTGTCCTGCTCATCCTGTCAGTATCAATCAAATCGATGTCCGGAAGTTCTTACGGTCCCCTTCTCAGTGATAGAAAGTAGTATGAAAAAAATTAGGATAACTTCCTAGCATTTGTGAACCTGTAGAAAACTTTCTACATTATTAGGTGTAAGAGGATGCTCTCCACCCTCAGAAGATCAGGTCTAATGTATAGAGACACACTAGTAGTAGTAGTAGTTGTTGTTGTTGCGGTCTTCAGTCCAGAGACTGGTTTGACGCAAATTTCCATGCTATTCTATTCTGTGCAAGCCTCTTCATCTCCGAATATCTACTACAACCTACATCATTCTGAATCTGCTTAGTGTATTCATCTCTTAATCTCCCTCTACGATTTTTACCCTCCACGCATACCTCCAATACTGACTTGGTGATCCCTTGGTGCCTCGGAAAGTGTGTTCAGCGATTAATCACGGTTCTGTACTACCCCAATGGCTATCGTTTTCGGGAGGGAGAGTGATATTGTTCAAATGTTCAAATATGTGTGAAAACTTATGGGACTGCTAAAGTCATCAGTCCCTAAGCTTACACACTACTTAACCTAAATTATCGTAAGGACAAACACACACACCCATGTCCGAGGGAGGACTCGAACCTCCACCGGGACCAACCGCACAATCCGTGACTGCAGCGCTTGAGACCGCTCGGCTAAACCAGCGCGGCTGAAAGTGATATTACCCCTGGCGTAATCTTGTGGGGAACCATTGGGTATGAAATTACAATGAAATGAACACCCTTAGCTGCTTACAGGCGTTGACATACGTCAACGGGGACAGATGAAAATGTGTGCCCCGACCGGGAATCGAACCCGGGATCTCCTGCGTATATGGCAGACGCTCTATCCATCTGAGCCACCGAGGACACAGAGGATAGCGCGACTGAAAGGATTTATCTCTGGCACGCCTCCCGCGAAACCCACATTCTCAACGTATTGTCCCGTACTACAGTCGTAGTGGCCCCGCCCATTATAATCATTACTCGCGGCGCGTTGCCGATTCCCGTAAGAGTTCGGGCACTGTTTGTGCATTCGCACAGAAAAAGAAGATGGTCAAGTGGTCGGTGAGGCTTAACTATACAGGATGAGTCACCTAACATTACCGCTGGATATATTTCGTAAACCACATCAAATACTGGCGAATCGATTCCACAGACCGAACGTGAGGAGAGGGGCTAGTGTAATTGGTTAATACAAACCATAAAAAAATGCACGGAAGTATGTTTTTTAACACAAACCAAGTTTTTTTTAAATGGAACCCCGTTAGTTTTATTAGCACATCTGAACATATAAACAAATACGTAATCAGTGCCGTTTGTTGCATTGTAAAATGTTAATTACATCCGGAGATATTGTAACCTAAAGTTGACGCTTGAGTACCACTCCTCCGCTGTTCGATCGTGTGTATCGGAGAGCACCGAATTACGTAGGGATCCAAAGGGAACGGTGATGGACCTTAGGTACAGAAGAGACTGGAACAGCACATTACGTCCACATGCTAACACCTTTTTATTGGTCTTTTTCACTCACGCACATGTACATTACCATGAGGGGTGAGGTACACGTACACACGTGGTTTCCGTTTTCAATTACGGAGTGGAATAGAGTGTGTCCCGACATGTCAGGCCAATAGATGTTCAATGTGGTGGCCATCATTTGCTGCACACAATTGCAATCTCTGGCGTAATGAATGTCGTACATGCCGCAGTACATCTGGTGTAATGTCGCCGCAGGCTGCCACAATACGTTGTTTCATATCCTCTGGGTTTGTAGGCACATCACGGTACACATTCTCCTTTAACGTACCCCACAGAAAGAAGTCCATAGGTGTAAGACCAAGAGAACGGGCTGGCCAATTTATGCGTCCTCCACGTCCTATGAAACGCCCGTCGAAAATCCTGTCGAGGGTCAGCCTAGAGTTAATTGCGGAATTTGCAGGTGCACCATCATGCTGATACCACATACGTCGACGCGTTTCCAGTGGGACATTTTCGAGCAGCGTTGGCAGATCATTCTGTAGAAACGCGATGTATGTTGCAGCTGTTTGGGCCCCTGCAATGAAGTGAGGACCAATGAGGTGGTCGCCAATGATTCCGCACCATACATTTACAGTCCACGGTCGCTGTCGCTCTACCTGTCTCAGCCAGCGAGGATTGTCCATTGACCAGTAATGCATGTTCCGTAGATTCACTGCCCCGTGGTTTGTGAAACACGCTTCATCGGTAAACAGGTAGAACTGCAACGCATTCTCTGTTAATGCCCATTGACAGAATTGCACTCGATGATTAAAGTCATTACCATGTAATTGCTGATGTAGCGACACATGAAACGGGTGAAAGCGGTGACGATGGAGTATGCGCATGACACTACTTTGACTCAGTCCACCGGCTCTCGCAATGTCCCGGGTACTCATGTGTGGGTTCATGGCAACAGCAGCTAACACACCAAATGCACCCGCTTCTCCTGTGACGGGCCTGTTATGGACCCGTTTGCGTGCTACGACCATACCTGTTGCATACAGTTGGCGGTAGATGTTTTGCAATGTGCGGCACGTTGGATGCTCTCTGTCCGGGTACCGTTCTGCATACACCCTGCAGGCTTCAGCTGCATTTCGTCGACACTCGCCATAGATGAGTATCATCTCCGCCTTTTCAGAGTCCGAATACACCATGGTCACAGTTCCTACAACACTGCACTATCACAGACGTCTGGTAACACGGTGTACTGCAGTTGGTTTGCGTGCGGAGACGAATGCAGAATAACAATAGCAGCAAGCGCTACATGCGGACACTGCGACAGCTAGACCAAACCAAAACAGTCCACTACAGCCACACTCGTTAACACGGTCGTCATCGTAAACATGTCCCTGCAGATGCTGCTCGCCGACCGTGGCCGGTGTTTGTTACATCACGCAACTGAACGTCGGAGGTTTCAAGCATCAATTTTAGCTAACAATATCTCCGGATGTAATTAACATTTTACAATGCAACAAACGGCACTGATTACGTATTTGTTTATATGTTCAGATGTGCTAAAAACTAACGTGGTTCCATTTAAAAAAACGTTGGTTTGTGTTAAAAAACATACTTCCGTGCATTTTTGCATTGTTTGTATTAAACAATTACACTAGCCCCTCTCCTCACGTTCGGTCTGTGGAATCGGTTCGTCAGTATTTGATGTGGTTTACGAAATATATCCAGCGGTAACGTTAGGTGACTCACCCTGTATATTTACTAAGATAGTATCTGTTCTTTCGGACATGTCCGAAAGAACAGATATCATCGGTGACCAAGCAGCTCTTTAGAATGAAATTACAAGTCAAGGCTCACAGGCCACTTGACCATCTTCTTCTTCTGTGCGAATGCACAAACAGTGCCCGAACTCTTACGGGAATCGGCAACGCGCCGCGAGTAATGAGTATAATGGGCGGGGGCACTACGAATGTAGTGCGGGACAACACGTTGAGAATGTGGGTTTCGCGGGAGGCGTGCCAGAGGTAAATACCTGCAGTCGCGGCATCCTCTGTGTCCTCGGTGGCTCAGATGGATAAAGCGTCTGCCATGTAAGCAGGAGATTCCGGGTTCGAGTCCCGGTCGGGGCACACTTTTTCGTCTGTCCCCGTTGACGTATGTCAACGCCTGTAAGCAGCTAAGGGCGTTCATTTCATTATCTGTTCTTTCTGACATGTCCGAAAGAACAGATACCATCTTAGTAAATATATACTATTGGATATGATTCCGGTCACTGTTGGCAGTGATTGAGGGAACCCCCACGGCACAATAGTATGCCACGGACATCCTGCATCCTTGTGCCTTAACTCTGAGGTGACAGTAGGACAATGCTTGTCAAGTTACGGCGCGTGTCTCTGTGAAGTGTGTGGATGATGTTGAGGTACTCCTGTGGCCAGCAGTTTCTCAGCTCTGTCCCCGAAGGAACGTGTCGTACTGTCTCGGGCGTCGACTCCGTCCCAGTGGCAGCATCCAGGATTTCAAGGGCCAGTTCCAACAGTTACGGCCACCTATCTTAGAAGAGGATACATGGGTTCTATGGCACCCTTCCCAACTCTACCAGTACATGCATTCACGTCATAGCAAGTGCAACGTCATGCTGATAAGTCCACTCATAGCGCCAAGTTCTCTGCAAATTCGACTCGATTTTGTAACAGCTGAAATAAAATCGTATACCATCTAATCCCGCGACGTTTCGTTTCATTTCTTCCTCCTCTTCCGGGTACATCACTTTTTTGTCAGCCAGTGTAACACAGGTTGGCTGAAGCTTGTAAGACTTCAGAAGTACATTGTCACAGGTGAAGAAAGTGTTCTTCAGTAAAAAGGCTCCAGTAGTATCCAGTATTGGTACGTAAATGAGAAGGATGTTCCTGAAAGGGTACATGCTGAGCACAGTATTGTATGGAAGTGAAATCTGAACTTGCCAATGCTGTAAAACGATCATAAGCTACTGTAGACTATCAGAAGTAAGCGTAGACTGCGGTAGTTTTCCTAGTGGCTTTGGTCAGTGAAGGTCGTACCCGCGGGACCTGTGCGTTAGGTGTGTTGCATACCTATTGGGCGTTACCTCATAACGATTCCCCTACAAACTGGAAGCGATGAACAGTCTAGAAAAAATGAAAATGTCGTGTGGCTAGGGCCTCCCGTCGGGTAGACCGTTCGCCTGGTGCAGGTCTTTCGATTTGACGCCACTTCGGCGACCTGCGCGTCGATGGGGATGAAATGATGATGATTAGGACGACACAACACCCAGTCCCTGAGCGGAGAAAATCTCCGACCCAACTGGGAATCGAACCCGGGCCCTTAGGATTGACAGTCTGTCACGCTGACCACTCAGCTACCGGGGCGGACGAACAGTCTAGAAACTGAGTGAGGTTTCATAAGGGACCAGGTAAAGTACGGAAAATTTTTGCTCTACACAGTTATTCTCCTGTCTGTTACTTAAAAATAAACAGTATTTATGGCAAAATTGAAATTTTTCATGTTTAACTCAGGTTTTATTTGAGAATTGTTTATTCATAACGTGAAACAGAGGGATTTTGTAGTAAAAATAAAGAATACAATACATATTTATCAAATACCGCTGAAAAAGGCAATTTCATCAACAAAATGGTAAAATGAAAAAAAAAAAACATTCAACATAGCTTCAATACTCCAACGAACTTGTATAAAAAATGTTTCCATTATTTATTAACAACTTTCGCATTTATCATCAATTATAGGAAACTGTCGCTTTTCCTCACGACGAAGAACGTTCTATTGAGTACAAAACAACAACAATAATAATTTTTTTTTTTTAGTTTGTGCGTGAGAAGTAATTACTTTTTCATCAATGACAGGAAACTGTCGCCTTTCCTCACGACGAAGAACGTTCTATTGAGTACAAAACAACAATAATTATAATTTTTTTTTTAGTTTGTGCATGAAAAGGAATTACTTGGTTATATAAAAGATCAGAAGTTTTGTGATAAACTAATTTCCATTACTTATAAAATGCAATTTATATTCTGCAAGGATATAAATACACAATGGGCTACCACTGAATGATGTGCGAATCTAATTACGTGCAAAACAAACAAACAAAAAACAGAGAGAACTCTCCGGCTCACAGTTTATCTCTTACACATTCATTTATGTTTCTTTCCCTACCAATGCCACTGGTACTACCAATAATCCTACCATTTACTACGTCGTTTATTTGGTGTATCAAATCTACCGAATCGTAGTTTTGGTAGAACGCAAGCCCAGTACCAACTAAAATCCAAAGTAACAGAAGAAGAAGAAGAAAATGTTGAAATGTGGTGCTATCAAATAAATTAAAAGTTAAGTGAACAGATCAAAAGAAAAACGAAGCTATACAAAAAGGAACAGATGAGGGTGGAAGTCTATGGAAGAAATTACAGACAAACGTTAGGTTACTGGAACGTATTCTGCGGGATCCAGGAGTAGTCAACTTGGTTCTGGAAGCAGCAGAAGAGGGGAAATATAGGATGAGCAGACTGAGACCAAAATATGTAAAGCAGATTACAGAGCATATTTGGTGTAGTAATTCATAAAAGGTGAATATAGTAGTGAGAGGTGGCATGAGCCCCCTCTCATATTTCTATCTTACGATTCTCCTCTCTAATTGCATGCGGTGGAAAGTTGCTATTCCTTCACACGCGGACTTCCCACGCAGCGTCTCTCGTCACCCGGGTGGTCCGGTGACAGGCGGGCTCTGCTGATTTTGAAAGGGTGTGAGGGAGTCGAGTGAATGCTTTCCAGACGCCGACATTGTCAAAAGACACGCCCGGAGGGGCCTGAAGTAGCGGCTGGGCTAGAGGTTCCGTTACTTCGCAGAAACTTAGCGAAAACACTTTCTGGCGGGCTACCAGCGAGGCGTGGGAATGACTTGTGTACCCAGGCAGTTGTGGCGGGAAAATTCCCGCGCTTTCTGCAAAATAGTAACTGTGATTGGCTTGCTCATGGCATAGCTCCGTGACGTAGCAAGATCAGCGCAGAAATTGGCGCCAAGAATCTCCGTTGGTGGAATGGTAGTGCTCCGGCAATGGAGTGGAATTTTCCGCCAGTTTTCAAGTTGCTGATTGGAACGTTTAACCACGGCCACTGTCGTGGGGGCGGGAATGTTCGGTGTTCGGCATGTACGGGTGCTCTAGGGTAGTCGGCTCTCGCTTTTCGGTCAAGGACGTCGAAGCAACCAGCCATCGCCTCCAGTACGCCAGATCGTGTTCTTCCAGTTAAGAAGACAGATTGGTAATGTATGTCCGCAGCACCGGCAGACAGAGATTTTCCTAGGTCATAATCAGAGCTCAGCAGAGCGCGCCTGTTTGTCTTTTTCTAACTTTGTTCTGTCTTGGGTAGCAGCAATTAATGTTGGGTTTGCTAAGTGTTTTCTCTTAAGATTTGAGTTGCAAGGAATTGGCTCCACATACCACTTCGTCATAATCCTCACAATCTAGTTTAGGGACAACTTCTCATTCACAGCGTTTGTTTGAGTATCCAATTTGAGCCAATTTGATGTATTATAAATGTTTCATGTGTTTTTGTTTATTATTTTGTGTTTAGTCTTAATAAATCATATTGTTATTTTGGACAGAACTTTCATTCTGTTAATCGGTAGAGCAAACCTATCAATCCTCACTATGTTAATGAAACCTTCGTTTATTTAACTTATTTATCAAATTAAATTATTGCAGGTGCCAAACTCTCTTCTACTCCACTGGCAGGGTTGATTACAGTCAGTTCGCGTATATTTTTAATCCATGTGCAACAGCAAAAGTCGGAGTCAGAATAGGAGGGCTTAGAGCATCATTTACATACGTAGATTCTAGAAGAATTTAGTGTTAAATACACTGCTTGCCCCGGCACCTCGCAGTAGTACAAGACATGAAAAGATGCAGGACAACATATACATAGTCGCAAGGCTGATGACTTAGGAAGAAAGAGCATGTGAGCGTGTTAAAGGTTTTTCATTTGCCGTACCTTTATTTATCGCCCGTAATGTTTCTTTTCCTAAACGGGTGCGAGGGACTGTAGACGCTCTCCGCTTTAGGAAGACATAACGTAAATACGTCTATTGGACAGATGAATAGGTTGCGTATAACGAATCCGTTGTTGTGAAATAATTAATTAAAAATGGCTTGTAGTTGGAGAATACGACACGATGTACTATAAACTGAGCTGAACTTACAGAGTGCGGCGTTAGAATTACGCCGGCTGTTGCGTGGAGCTTTGACTGCCAGTTGGAGTGTGTGGTGGCTCAAGGAGGGGCGTGGGTGGGACCACGCTGTACTTTCGCATCTGTGCACTACCGGGATGTGACGTCATGTCCGCCCAGCTGCGGCCACAAAGAGATGAACAGCACTGCACATATCTCCGCATGTGCAGCACAAACTATTCTACGAGGGTCCTTCAGTTAATAATGCAACACACTTTTTTTCCCGGCCAACTTCAGTCGAAAAAATGCTGAATGTGTTGTGGGACATTGTGGACTATTCGCGCTTCAGCCCCTCCAGTTTCATGAATTTCTGATTGGTGGTGGCGCTGTATGTACCCTTCAAAAAGGCGTCTGTAACGGAGATGGGTCCCAAGCAAGGAGCTGCCACTGTGTGTCTTTCGGCGGAAAACCACAGCATAGCAGATATTCATAGGTGCTTGCGGAATGTCTATAGAGACCTGGCAGTGCACAAAAGCACGGTGAGTCGCTGGGCGAGGTGTCATCGCATCAAGGTCGCGCAAACGTGTGCCAAATCCCGCGTGCCGGGTGACCGCACACAATGTGACGTAAGACCGTGTGGACACTCTCATTCGAGGTGATCGACGGATCACAATGTAACACCTCGCTGCTCAACTCGATCCCTCTGTTGGCAGTGCTGACACTCTCGCCCACCATTTGGGGTACCCAAGGATGTGTGCCCCCCTGGGTTCCTCGCCGCCAAACAGGCGACCATAAGGAGCAACGTAGAACAATCTGCGCGGCATTGTTTTCGCACTACGAGACTGACCCTGACAATTTTCTGTCGAGCATCGTCACAGGCGATGTAACATGGGTTCGTCACTACGAACTGGGAACAAAACGGCGATCCAAGGAGTAGCGCCACATCACCCCTCCTTCCAAGAAAAAGTTGGAAGCCAGATCTCCACCCGGTAAAGCCACCTGGGGCTCTCAAGGGATTATTCTATTTGATGTCCTACCCTATGGTGCTTCGATCAACCCTGACGTAAATACGTAAAACTGCAACCGACGGGGGGCCTTAGCCACACGACATTTCATTTTTACTGCAACCAGTCACTTTTTTGAACAGTTACTTATTCTTCCATGAACCGGTTTTCAAAACTTTTCACGTTCACCATCAGATGGTTTTCTGGAAGTTCATCACTATTTCTATCATACTACTGGGTGCTGGCTTGCGACAGTATGGGCGGCTTTTTTCTGTCAGTGTCCATCTGTCTGCTTCCGTTTTGGTGGCCAGTTGGTACGTCACTTCACACAATCTGTTTGCATTTACACTGAGACAGCGAAACTTTGCCGGCATCCTGCGTCCGACCTGGAGTGTACTGTACTACTCTCAGGAAACTGAAGAAACATCTTTAGCGTGTTCGTCGACACGAAAACTCCTCTTCCTCCATGACAACGAAAGGCCCCACACAAGTCTACGCACCCGAAAGGAGCTCACAAAACGTCATTGGAGTGTTATTTCTTATCCATCCCAAAGCCCGGATCTCTTACCTTCCTTTTTCCATATGTTTGGGCCCATGAACCATACACTCCCTGCGAAGCAGTACGAAGATGATGGGGAGAAAGCGCAGTATACGATTGTAAAGAAGAAAAAAGGACAAATCAGCAGATATGTGGAAAAACTATACACAGCATGTGTAAGAGAAGTAACAGCGCCCAGAAGTTTCCTTTAATGGGAATCTGGTAGTAATTAATCATAAAAATGGTTCAAATGGCTCTGAGCACTATGAGACTTAACATCTAAGGTCATCAGTCCCCTAGAACTTAGAACTACTTAAACCTAACTAAGCTAAGGACAGCACAAACATCCATGCACGAGGCAGGATTCGAACCTGCGACCGCAGCGGTCGCGCGGTTACAGACTGTAGCGCCTAGGACCGCTCAGCCACCCCGGCCGGCTATTAACCACAATTTTAATTGTGCAAACGAGTGCGACCTATCAGTTAGTAGTGCTTGTCGATGCGAATCGACTGAGCTAGTTAGATGTTATATAGGTCTAATAATTATCCTTTGATATACTTTTAATTGGATATTTGATTAAAATCAGCATATTTTACAGACATAAACAATTACGCTACCACAAGGGAGCATGTGTTGGTAGATTTACACTGCTCAAAAGAATTTGGGGAACACATATATCACTGTCCGGTGTGTTAACCCTACACTATGTGATCTAAAGTATCCGGACACCTCAAAAAACATACGATTTTCATATTAGGAGCATTGTGTTGCCACCTACTGCCAGGTACTTCATATCGGCGACCTCAGTAGTCATTAGACATTGTCAGACGACAGAATGGGGCGCTCCGCGGATCTCACGGATTTCGAATGTGGTCAGGTGACTGGGTGTCATTTGTGTAATACGTCTGTACGCGAGATTTACACACTCCTAAACATCCATAGGTCCACTGTTTCCGATGTGATAGTCAAGTGGAAACGCGAAGGGACCCGTACAGCACAAAAGCGTAGAGGCTGACCTCGTCTGTTGACTGACAGAGACCGCCGACGGTTGAAGAGGGTCCTAATGTGTAATAGGCATACGTCTATCCAGACCATTACACAGGAATTCCAAACTGCATCAGGATCCACTGCAAGTGCTATAACAGTTAGGCGGGAGGTGAGAAAACTTAGAGTTCACGGTCGAGCCGCTGTTCATAAGCCACACATCACGCCGGTAAATGCCAAACGACGCCTCGCTTGATGTAAGGAGCGTAAACATTGGACGATTGAACAGTGGAAATACGTCGTGTGGAGTGACGAATCACGGTACACAATGTGGCGGTCCGACGGCAGGTGTGGGTTATGGCGAATGCCGGTAAACGTTATCTGCCAGCTTGTGTTGTGCCAACAGTAAAATTCGGAGGCGACGGTGCTATGATGTGATCGTGTTTTTCATGGAGGGGGCTTGCACCCCTTGTTGTTTTGCGTGGCACTATCACAGTACAGGCTTACATTAATGTTTTAAGCACCTTCTTGCTTCCCACTGTGGTTACACGACAATAACGATGGAATGGCCTACGCAGAGTCGTGACCTGAATCCTATAGAATACCTCTGGGATGTGTTGGAACGCAGACTTCGTGCCAGGCCTCACCGACTGACATCGATACTTCTCTTCAGTGCAGCACTCCGTGAGGAATAGGCTGCCATTCCCCAAGAAACCTACCAGTACCTGATTGCACGTATGCCTGCAAGAGTGAAAGCTGTCATCAAGGCCAAGGGTGAGCCAACACCAGACTGAATTCCAGCATTACCGATAGAGGGTGCCACGAACTTGTAGGTCAATTTCAGCCAGGTGTCCGGTCCGGATACTTTTGATCACATAGTGTATTTTGATAGAGGTTTTACCTGTTGTCTTATTATAGAGCTTGAGATCTTCGCTTTTAATGCAGCCAACACTTAAAATCATTCGCCATCTGTTGGCTGTGTGATGGATTACAGTGACAGGTGTGCCCTCAGGAGGAAGTGTGACGTGTGTTCCAGTGTTTTCTAGTGAGTTGCACAGACGGCAGTTGTCATTTGTGGACGCTGTATTCAGCCAAGCAAATGGAATGTGACATCTTAATGCAGTGCAAGTTGCAAGGGCAATCTGTTTGATCCACAAAGGGTGGACTTTCGATCGTGTTGCTGCACATCCCAGTGACCAGTGACTCTCCGAATGTCGTCCATAGGTTGTGAGACAGGACACAACACACAACATAAGACGAGTTGGATAAGGTCGCCGACCCATTACAACCCCATTTGAAGACCGATGTGTTTCCATCTCTGAGTTTCAGCAGCGTACTGATACCGCCAGAACACTGTAATACTATCTCATAAAGGCCAACTGGAGTCGATGCATCCGATCAGACTGCAGTGAACAGGTTACGAGGAAGGACCAAACGACCCAGACATCCTGTTCGAGTACTCTCCTTGACTCGACAACATCTTACAGCTCACGTTCAGTTCTGCCGGTGCCATACTAGCTTCAGCTCCAAGATACTACTCCAGGCGGGTCTAAAACGAATGTGAGCAACGGAAAATAATAAACGCTAAAATGAAGATCTGGTCCTGTCTGATTACCCCCTGACGCAGATCTTCAGATCTCTTAATTCTATAAATTACAATTTAAACATAAATGAATGATGAAGGCAACTGATCCTATTAAATGATAAACGTTGTTCCAGCTTATTTATTTATTGTATATTAAAAAAACCTTTATATTACAAAGTTTACATTTCCCAAGTAAAAATACTAATCAATTGCCCAACTCTGCCCCTTATTATGACTGCGCGGTCTAATATCAATAACGCGATGAGACTCACATCATCTACGTACCAAACACTAGAAGACACTAGTTTCAAAGATGATCTACGGTGGTGTGGAACCTCATTGGAAATAAACTAACTATAAAAGCTGTTTAGCTTTCGTAGCCGTAATAAGCCGAAGCAATTTGCGATATCACCGTATGTACTGCGTCCGGTGCGTCGAAGTGATGGTTCTCGTACTCGTCTGCGACGATGGAAGAACTCCAGCTACAAATAAACTCTTTCAAACACTAGGACGGCAGAAGGCGGTCCTCTGACTACTATACGCTAATGCCGTCTTCTTCTCTCTGTGTTCTACAGGCGAGAAACGCGAACTCCCAGCCACAAGGACAGAGTTCAGATAACGTCTCAACGTAAGTATAGGCACAGGAAGTGCTCTCAATTACTGAACGCTGCGTACTTCACGACGACTTCCAACCCAGAGGTGAAGCCCAGAATCGTATAGGTTCGCAACAGTACAGTGCCTAACCGTTCTAACTATAAACTCTACTGAGAGCAAAGACAGCAAGTCCGTCTGTACCAACAAAAGCTGATACCGAGCGAACGTCACACACGGGCGCTGACAACGGAAGACCTCGTCTCTCCACCGCTGGTCTCCCAGCAAGGATCAGCTCCACACCATTGTAATTCCGTAAATGAATCATATTCCCGAAACCACGGAATATTCTCCCTCTCTAGATTCTTCCGAACGCCGATCAACCATATTTTAGTCTTTTGTCGTCCCGCGCGGAAAGTCTGCGAGGAAAAACCTACACTCGTACAATGGTACGCTTCTGAGTTAAAATCCTTCGAAATAACCCAACCTGCGTGGTTTCCGAGGTGCTGCTTCTTCGTTCCTCTCACCTGCGTCCAAGATCTGCAAAGTTCGGAAGTATTATCCGGTTATCCTTCCGGCCCCTACTACAATAGCGGCCGGCCATAACCCTATTGTGCTCCAGAGCTCAGGTGCCACGACGTCCGTCTAGCTACTTCCTGTGTTTAGGCAGGACCAACACCTGTGTGGGCCTTTCACCCAGAGCTTGAGTTCTGCCTGCCATTTCATCTCCACTGGCGTTCCAACCTCTACTAGTATAGGCAATCATTCATTACGCCGTTTTTATAATAAAGACACTCCGTCACCTTTCATGCAATAAGCGTTAACAATTATTTACAAGACGTACGTGACATTGTCAGCCTCCTTTAAATGTTTATATATACGATGTACAACCTATCACATGATACTTGATTGTGTTTGTAGATCATGGCAAAGTATTTGGATGAGTGCTTGTAAGGTGCGAAATTGTAGCCACCTTACACAGCTTCGTCACTGCCGAAAAGTGTTACCCACAAACAAGTCTGGGTATGCTTTGACGTAAGGTGAAGGCCGTATTCATGTGCGGAGACCCGTGGTGAGCGGTTCCGGCAAAATATTGAAATATTGTCCAATAAATTGACGATTTCCAAGGTTCTGTGATATTGTGGTGTGTGTGTGGGGCGGGGGGGGGGGGGGCATCGACATTGACAGCAATACGAATCTTGTCGTTGTCCCTGGTCGCCTTACCGCCTGACAGAAATCTTGCAATCTTGCAGGTCCTGTTGGACCGTGTGGATGCTGCACATGGTGATGACTCCGTATTCCATCTTACGGCAGGACCTATGCGACGAGCGTCAGTAGGGGTGTCTTGTGAAGCCTGGACTTTAAAGTAGTGGGATAGCCGGTGGTAAGTCCTGACCTAACCCCATAATGCTTCTGTGAGACATGATTGGCAGATGTGTTCATGGTCGTCTTATTCTACTAAACACTCTCCAACAACTCTTATGGGCTCTCACTGCAGAATGGGAACTAACACCACAAGGTGACCATAGTATACTTATGTGGAGCATGCCAGGAGGTCTCAGGCAGTGATAAATGCTCGCGGAGGGCATACAGATTACTGAAACCCTCAAAGTCCAATGAAAAGCATCCATCATGACGGGATGAATGATTGTTTGCATGATTTTTTCGACACCTGTCGGACATTTCATTTATTTTGTGTAAATTATCGAGAATGTAATGATATTACGTTGTGTAAATAATTTGTGAAAAATAAAGGTTTAATTTGGTAAACATACCCAGTCCTCAATTATTGCTCAATAGAGTATCGCAGATGCCAAAAGGCAGGTTCCCATAATCATTTTGAGCAGTGTATAAAGACATGATCGACAAAATTTGGTTTATAAGATTTATGTGTTTAACTGTTATTTTGTTTGTTTATAATTTTTGTACAGTTGTAACTAACCTGTTACTACGGGTTATTCCTTATTATTGGGAATGGAAATGCTTATTGCTTATGAAATCAACGTGAGAAGAATAGGTTGGTTCAAATGGCTCTGAGCACTATGGGACTCAACTGCTGAGGTCATTAGTCCCCTAGAACTTAGAACTAGTTAAACCTAAGGACATCACACACATCCGTGCCCGAGGCAGGATTCGAACCTGCGACCGTAGCGGTCTCGCGGTTCCAGACTGCAGCGCCAGAACCGCGCGGCCACTTCGACCGGCAGAAGAATAGGGTCGCCACCGACTCAAACCATACAACTAATCAAAGATTTGGTCGAGTCGGAAAATAAATAAATTTGATCACAGACCAAAAACTCACAAAAATGCATACGTTGTGAGGTCGCTCACAGCGGATACGATGTAATTAATAGTATTGCCCGTGCGCTGTTCACGACAATCAAACATTTAAAATAAAATAGAAAATGCATGAACACTGCATAAGATCAGCTCCCAGCAACACACCTGAAAATATGACTTAATCTAAAGCATTTGTTATAAAATACAAGAGGAGACTAACCACTGGACCTGTGCATAAGAAAACGCATTGGATGTGCTAATGGGAAAGCTACGAGGTGAGTGGCTTAGGCGCAAAAACGTAATCTCGGAACACAAGAGAAAATTGTAGATAAAATCATTTATTCCTAAACTACGGATGTGAGACATGTACACGATTCCTGATAACACGTGGTTTGTGGAGGTACAATTTCTAGGTATAGTGCCAAATTCCAACAATATCACATCATACAATCATGTTAACATTTTCTAAAACAAACATGCGATCGGACAGTTAGTGATGCCGGTAGCCCAACAACTATAATGTTCTACCACGTGGTTGGCTCCCCACGGACGAAAGACACGGAAAGTAAGGAAAATTTACGAGAAGGCAAGGCTCTAAATATTTAGAAAGGTGAAAGCTTATACAGGCACAGCTGAAGGCAAACAGACATTCATACAGAAGCGAGTGCTCACTTCTTATCGACACCTTTGTGTGGCGCTCTTCCGGCGGATCCAAGTCTGCTACAGAAATTTGCTAAAAGAAAAATCTGCCAAAGTTTTGCATTCCTTGCTGCGACAAGGCAAAGCAATCTTCCAGATTTGAAAAGCGAGACCAAAGGCTAACAGCTCTCCCCTCGCCAAGTAACAACGCGCCACGCGGTCAGTCTAACTCACCCTTCTTCGACTGGAGCACAGCTGTGGACGCTTCCCGTACCGGCGGCAGACTGCCTCCCGCTTCTCCAGTCTCTTCCACGCTCTGCGTGGACCGGAAAACCCCAAGATGCCATTTCCGCCACCAACCTAACGCAGGTGGATTTCTCACAAGTAGCGGAAACCTCTTTGCCGACTTGACCACTACGAGAGTTGGCTACTCTGTGCAACTGCTGCTGAATCTGTACGACTATCGCAGACTTTCTGCAGCAGACTACGCCACCGTCTAGCAACGTGACACACAACCACATTCATTCAATCACACTACTATGAGAGTAAAGAGAATATAGAAACAAGGAAAAGAAAGAGAAATGGTAATGAAAATGGGCTACCGGACTAATGAAAGGTGGCTACAGGACCCTTTCACAGTTTTGCCCTTATTTAAAAGATGGTTAGAATTACATTATTCTGATCGCAGCACTGAAATGTACAGGTCAGCTACTGTGAGAAAGAGATGTCATACGTGATTGTACAGTAATTTTTAGAGGCACAGAGCGCATAAACTGAATTTGATCACTGCAGGTAAAACTTGCATTTGTTTAACTCGTTTATAGTCGAACTACTTTATGTAGAATCAAGCACAGTACGTCATTTTATTAAGATTATTAATGTGTATCTAATGGCACATCCAGTGTGCAGTCCCAATGCCTCGACTGCCCGCCGACCACCGCAGCGCCGCGAAACGGTATCAAGAAGGCGCTGCTGACCCGCGCGTCAGTGCAAAGAGCGGCCAGTGCTACACCTCCAGGAAGAGAGAGTTGCCTACATTATGCGAGTAGTGACAGAGAGTAAATGTAATTGCATGTAGGAGGCACAGGAAACCACCTCAAAACAAGAAGTTATGTTTCTTTTCTTTTTGGAAATAAAGTGTTTCATTAATCTGCAGGTGTTCTGTACAGATAATTTTGGATTTCTACCACTAGCCATCGCAACTTCTCTCCTTCCGTGTTTGTGTCGGTGCAGACTCACTACCTCACTAGACGACACAACATCCAAATTTAAGACTGCATTCCCGCACCCGGGTTCCCGGGTTCGATTCCCGGCGGGGTCAGGGATTTTTTTCTGCCTCGTGATGACTGGGTGTCCTTAGGTTAGTTAGATTTAAGTAGTTCTAAGTTCTAGGGGACTGATGACCATAGATGTTAAGTCCCATAGTACTCAGAGCCATTTTTAAGACTGCATTGTTGTATGGAGCGTAGTAAGTAAGGCTGGTTATTGTTCTAAGTAGTTAAGTGATGTAGATGCTGGGAATTTCTGGGAAAGGGTATACCAAACTTATTTCAGGTGGCCGTCACCCTGGTTCAAGGACACTGTTCTCAGCAGTGTTGTAAAGACAAGAGCTATATCGGTTTTGGCGGTGATCTAGTTCCATGCTTTTGGATTTAGAAGTTTTTCTTGACAACAGTCACGATACTTGGATATATCAAGTGATATTTCAGTGTGAATTAAAAAAAAACCGCGGTGTTAGGACTCTGATTTATTCTCCCAGTAGTTAATTGCAACTTGTATTTTATGTGATTTAAGCCGGACCGGACTTTGAGTTCTATGCTCCGAGTCTAACTCAGTTTGCTAGTGGGAACTCTTGTTTAGTTCAATACTGGTCCACATTCAGGGTCCTTACTTCACATGTCTACCAGAGTTGCATGTTATAGTTTTAGAATTAATTTGACTTCGAACAGTTTGAACCGTAAATACTTGCTGTGTTTTTCAGTTATTTTAGTTGCATAGTGTGTTTGCCAGCTAGTATATTGGGGGCTTGAGCTGTTTTCAATTTACGTAGCTTCGTGGCACAATGTTATTTAAATCTGATTAATACATCAGAAATAATTTTATTATCTTTATTAATTAAATAAATAGTAACTGTTTATAGTTATCATCGTGTAGACGATGAAATCAATATCACTGTCGCATTTTTTATGTTTCTGTCGCAAGCACTACAATTTAATCGGCCATTTAAACGTAAAAATTATAAGGAAACTTTCCAATGTAAAAATATTGGATTTTATGAGTGCATGTGCTTCTGCATGTAGTAATATCTAAAGAGCCACTACTGTATTAAAGGCATAATATGGAAGTTCCAGTAATTACGAGTACCATGGTGACTAATATAAAGTTAACATGGGAAAAATCTAAATATGTTAGGGAAAGTTGTGTAATGGTTAAACAATACAGACACTCCAGCTGCATTGAACTCCAGTATTGAATGTGAAAACTTGTAAATGAATGTAACTAACTGAAGATTGGAACAAGTTCGGAACCAGCTGTGCGTTAAATACAATCACCTCTTATTTTGATAGGTAGCGGTTATTATTTTACAACGTATAAAGGAACAGTCATGGAGTTCACCTGTATCGATTATTGATAAAATTCGATAATTTAAAATGTTTTTACACATAATAGACACCTTTGCATACTTTATTGTATACAAAGTACCGTATGCGTGACATAAAAGCAACAGAAAAAAGACCTGTGACCACTGGAGATATTTAAATTTGTATTTCTGTTCATTTTCGTAATTGAAGATCTCCACAATACTCTGGTGAGACTTGTACTCAAGTAGCGTGGTGTTCTTGCGACTATTGACAAGACTATTATTTTATGTTTTCTTTGTACTTACTAGCTACTAGATGCCACATATACTTACCTCCATGTTTACAAAATGTTTAATGCGAGGAAAAAATGAGTCTGACGACCGAAAGCGTTTCCACATACATTTCTGTTCATCTTTGCATCAAAGACCTCTACAAAACTTTGAATCACATAATAAAATTTTCTTCTTAACTCAGGATCCATGTCGTTCCGAATCTTTTAACAAGTTAAGACTTAAGACTCGATCTTAGGACACGAACGGCGGGCATGAAATACAAATGCAACATATTCTGCGACGAAACAAGCGATTAAGAATGTAAATGTCACCTACCACTCATGCTGTCTTACAATAATGAACATTTTGCTAATGTTATTTGAACTGTAACAAATTCATTAGATAGCTCTATTTCGTTTATAATCTGTTGTAGTGTGCCGTGTCAGTCCGGAACCGCGGTGCTGCTACGGTCGCTGGTTCGAATCCTGCCTCGGGCATGATTGTGTGTGATGTCCTTAGGTTAGTTAGGTTTAAGTAGTTCTAAGTTCTAGGGGACTGATGATCTCAGATGGTAAGTCCCATAGTGCTCAGAGCCATTTGAACCATTTAAAGCATTTCGTGTGCCATGTAGCTCAGTCTCTCACACCCTGTGTGTGTGCAAAAAACGTCTGAGTAATGTGAGGAAACACATATATGAGAACGGGAAGGTCATGATGATGCATAAGACTGTTACTAATTCATTTGTTAAAAGCGTAAGGGCAATCGTAGTTTTTACTGTCACCATAGGGGATTCCCTGAAGCAAAGCGAAGTCCGATAATTTCTTAATGTGGGGTCCACAACCTCAATCTATCGTATAAATGATGTAACCATTTTAACCACTGTAGGTTGTCAGTTTTATTTCTTTAATGCACCATGCATATAAATTACATTACATATGTGTACATTCGACATGTGGGAACGTGTTGTAAGTAGGCTGTTTAGGTTTTTATGTTGGTAACGCCATGTAGCGCTCTATGTGAAAATCACTGACTGTGCTGTGTGCAGCCTGTGGCTGGTTTGCATTGTTGGAATTTGCTATTGTAGTGTTGGGCAATTGGCTGTTAACAGCGCATGAGCGTTGCGCAGCTGGCGGCTCACCTCCAACATTACGTGAAACAATTTTTTTTTAACTTTTTAAATGAGACAGACACATCAACAATTGATGTAAGTAATTTAAACGACAATTGTAATGCGCAAGCGTAATGTTAGCCACTAACATGTCTTACTTATGTACTGTACTTTTGGTTTTACTTACAGACATTTGATAATGGCCTAAGGCCGAAACTGGCCAGTGATGTAATTTATATGCATGGTGCATTAAAGGAATAAAACTGACAGCCTACGGTGGTTAAACTGGTTCCATCATGTAGAAAGCGAAATGCGATTTCTCATTGCAATTTTTCCCGCTACAAAAGCAAAGGTGCACCTTTGATACGTAACAATGCAGGTTCACAGCTGTTTTTCGTAAAGGTAGTTAAGTTCACGGGAGCTTGAGTTATTTTCAAAAGCAATTTATGGAAAGGCAACTTTGTGGAAGGACTACCCGTCATTCGGTATTCTAGGCAAATACTCAGGCAAAGTGCTTCCAAGGCAGAAGGATACAGCTTTCAGGATTTACGGCCTCACGAAGGGTTGAGATTCCCCTGGACAGATCAATACGCCGAGCGGCAGGGGATGAGAATCTGTGCGGGCGAGCGGCTCTCCAGAGCTAAAGCGGCCTTTTATTTTTTTTTAAGGGCTTGAGGGTGGGGATGAGGGGTGGCCGGAGTCACGTGAGTCGGAACAAAAGGGTTCCAGACTCGATTCCAGGTGGGAGTGGGGAGTTTTGCTGGTGGCTTGCAATAAAACTCGGGCGGTCGCCGCAAGAAAGCGAGGCTGCAAATAAATTGTGGGGGGTCGATGACCTCTAGAGCACCCGAGGGAGTGAGCACTGGATCAGCGGGAAACTTAAAAGGTCTCCGCCGAGAGTCCCCACCGCGCGCGCAAATGCCGGGCGCTTTCGCTTTTATCGCTGCTGCCTGGCTTTCGCAAGTCTTACCACAGCTCAGCATCGTTGATAACATTACAAAAAGTGTGGAGCGACGATATGTATTTTGTTGTGTTGGCAGAAGAGCCAACACCGTGTTACTAGTGGAGGCCGAAATGCACGCGTTTTAGCTCACGCAGGCTGGCGTGAGGAGGGAAGGACTATACTGACGTGAGGTCTGGAACATGACAAGGAATTAGAATTCAGAAAGCGGACGTAATTAGTTTGGTACTTAACTTTAATCCATTAATGATGAACATTGCTCTTGACGGTACATGATTCACAATATTATCTATTCAGAATACTGAATACTGAATATGGCGCCTTGCTAGGTCGTAGCAAATGACGTAGCTGAAGGCTATGCTAAACTGTCGTTTCTGTAAATGAGAGCGTATGTAGTCAGTGAACCATCGCTAGCAAAGTCGGCTGTACAACTGGGACGAGTGCTAGGGAGTCTTTCTAGACTAGACCTGCCGTGTGGTGGCGCTCGGTCTGCAATCACTGATAGTGGCGACACACGGGTCCGACGTATACTAACGGACCGCGGCCGATTTAAAGGCTACCACCTAGCAAGTGTGGTGTCTGGCGGTGACACCACATATTTCATCTGGCAGCTCTAAATGGCCAAACGAAACTCGTGGGATAAAAGTTGTCACGTAGATTAGATAACTCTCATTTGCGTCAAGCCGTTGCTCCTTTCTGAAGAATTTCTGTAGAAATTATGAACGGTATCTATTGAAATTACGAGCACAATAAATGATTTTAACTTAGCACACGGAGGATAAACCACTCTCATCAAAAGGGAGTATGCATTCTGTTCTCAGTCAGGCAATCGATCTGGTCATAGGCAGTGTACTTTACGAAATTAATTCTTTATTTAACAAGTAATTAAGTAAATAGGCCTGCCTGAATTCCACAAGGGACGAACGCTGTATAATGTATCCTATGAACCAGAGGTTGAAATATGTGGGATAAAACATTAACAATGAAATTTAAAAAAAAATGGTTCAAATGGCTCTGAGCACTGGCATGGGACTTAACATCTTGGGTCATCTGTCCCCCAGAACTTAGAACTATTTAAACCTAACTAACCTAAGGACATCACACACACGCATGTCCGAGGCAGGATTCGAACCTGCGACCGTAGCAGTCCCGCGGTTCCGGACTGCAGCGCCTAGAACCGCACGGCCAGCGCGGCCGGCAATGAAATTTTATTTAAACTGAATTGAACATTTATTTTATATAATCAAAGTAAAAGGAAACGTGACCCATTTGCATGAAACATAAAGGCTGCTGGTACTCGGATTGAGCGTTTAAGTAATCAAAGAAGTTACTTAAATTTATCGCCTAATCGGCTTGCAAATTATTGAAGACGTGTAAAGAACGGAAATAACGTATTAAAGGTATCACACAAACTTTCCACATCCCCACTAACAAGACGCAAAAGGAAGAAAAGAAACAAGAAGAACGTAACACGCCCTCCAACACGCAAAGAGTCGGCAGAGGTGTGTTTCACCGACCTAACGCAACCCAGGAAATTCGTCCGTGGAATTAAATGAAAGCTAGTGTTCAAAATATAATTCGGGTCGACAATAGAGATTGGGTTACTTCAGAAATATGGATGAAGCCAGTGCTGTTTTTCTGGGTGGGGGACGCGGGAGGATGCGTACCCCTAAACTTTTTCGTCGACAAAATAATTTTTTAACGATGTTGAGGACATGGAAGAGTGCCAAAGATTTGTTTCATGGGCGTAAATTTTTTATTTAATTTTTTCGTGTTGGTAATTGCAATACGAACGATACCAGTGCAGTTTTTGGTGGGAAAAGCGATGTCATTGACTGTTTCAAGCATTTCGAAGCTGCCGCAACCGTTCACGAGAACTGAATCGCAGGCAGCAAGTTCGACAAGCATGTAGTGCCCTCGCCCGCTAATAGTGGGCGATGGTAGTGCTAAACGGATATGCGTACGCTCAAACGCCGAGCTTTCGATAGATGTCTCTACAGTCCCGCTACCATGATGATGTTGATGACGTCATTGCTAAAAGCAGTCTGGTGGTATCCCATGCTTCAGTTACAAGTAATTTTCGCTGCATTGTATCCAATGTCAGAGTATCCTCAAACTTTTTTTTTTTTTAGAAAAAAAGCACTGGATGAAGCTAACAATGAACAGAACAGAACCACGTGGCTTGAGCCACACGAAGAAAAATACAAAATTCCGGAAAGTCGTTTGAGTCGCGAAAGGAGCTACACAGTCACAGGTAAATCATCGTTAAACCGTCGCAAGCTCAGACCTCTTCCAGGCGCCACACCAAGGTCATTCGCATTTTCAGATTTGATTATCGTCTTCTGTAGACCATTTAATGACATCGGGCCTCTCCTCGGTCCTTTGAATAGACAATACCCTCTCAATGCGCCACTGCAGCTGTTGCCGTTCACGTAAAACAACTTCACCAACAATGCACGATCTCTCTTCTCGGTAGCCGTAGTGTCCACACACGTTATGGCTTGTCAAATGACAGCGTGGATGCCATGTAAAGCGCAAGATTTTTTCCCAGCGTAAATCGGTTCCGCATTAACGCCTTAGAATGTCTACCAAGTTTCGCCGCCATACGGTAATTACAGCCCACGCAGGACACCCGTGAGTAGCTGTTCTTCAATTGATCCCACCCAGTACAACAAAACAGAAACAACACTTAGAAATTCAATCCTAAATAACATAAGCTGTAAAGTCTCTATATATTGCTTAAATTTTTTGTGTTTATGCCCCCTAAGAGTGACCTTCCCAACTCGAAGGAAAACGGTTACTTCGGAAGAAGAAACTGCTGCTTCGCCAGTATAAATTATTTATTTCTTTAACCTCATGAGATAGAGGCCTTCGCGCCCACTCTCACGTCGGGCCACGGTTTAACAAACACACTTTTCTTATATCATAGTTGCTTACGAAATAACGATGATTTCAATTGTATAAGCAGAATTAAATAGAATTTGAATGTATGTAGAGGCAATGTGAATAAATTGTACTGACTAAGAACGAATGTAGTGAATATTAGAAGTACCATTACCGTTGAGGATTAGCCGAGCGGTCTAAGGCGCTACAGTGATGGACTGTGCGGCTGGTCCCGGTGGAGGTTCGAGTCCTCCCTCGGGCATGGGTGTGTGTGTTTGTCCTTAGGATAATTTAGGTTAAGTAGTGTGTAAGCTTAGGGACTAATGACCCATAAGATTTCACACACATTTGAACATTTGAATTACCGCTGATGCTGCTATTGATGATAATAATAATAATAATAATAATAAAAATAATAACAGTGAAAATCATGTTGTTACACGAGCCCAAAGCCTCGATATATATAAATGCTTTCTTTCGAAAGCTAGTAACAGGGACAGTGGCAGATACAGAACGTACTTAAAGGTGTACAAATCCTGTCTTGTTTGGCAAATCCTGGCTTTCACACCGTTTCTAGCGACCTTATCGTTAACGCAAACATAAAAGTTGTTGTTGTGGTCTTAAGTCTGAAGACTGTTTCGTGCAGCTCTCCATGCTACTCTATACCGAATAACTACTGCAACATACATCCTCTGAATCTGATTTCTGCATTCATCTCTTGGTCTCCTTCTACGATTTTTACGCCCCTCTCCCTCGTCCCCGCACACTTCCCTCCAATACTAAACTGGTGATGTATCAGAATGCATCCGATGAACCGATTCCTTTTTTTTTTGGTCAAGTTGTGCCATAAATTTCTTTTTTGCCTCACTTAGATTCAGTATCTCGTCATTACTTATTCCATCTACTCATCTGCACTGTTCTTCAGCGCCACTTTCCAAAAGTCTCCTTTCCCTTTCCCTCTGATTCGCTTACTGTCCATGTCTCGCTTCCATACGAGGCTACACTCCAGAAAAATGTACTTAGAAAAGTCTTTCAAACACTTAAAGTTATATTACATGTTACTAGGGTCCTTTTTTGTTCAGGAATGTGTTTCTTGCTTTAGCCAGTCTGTATTTTAGATCCTGTACTTTGGCCACCATCAGGTGCTTTGCTGCCTCAAAACCAAAACTCATCCATTAGCTTCAGAGTCTCATTTTCTAATCTAATTAACCCATCATCACCGGATTTAATTCGACTACATCCATTACTCCAATCTTCCTCTTATCTAAGCCCAGTTTCCTTGAAAACATAGATTAGTTGTTTTGCCGTTTTGAATTTTACGCAATGGTCCTAGGGATGGGAAAAACCGACCAGTTAAAACCTATAACAGTATTTGTGTTCTGAGTTACCGGTACTTTTTGGAATTTATTTAATCTCCGTTATAGCAGATGTGTCTTATTTTTAACTAATAACCAGGTAAAAAAAACGAAATAACGATTAGCCATAGCAGCAGCGCAAGAAGTATTGGTTTTTAAATATGCCTTCTTCTTAAGAAAAACGAATCATTTTTATTCATACAATTTCCATTGCTTTGAAATATTGCGATACTACAGAAAACAGGAGGAATGTTTAGTGCTATTTCAATAACAATGCCGACGGAAAGCATAAGAATGGGTGCAGAATTGCTGAGACGATAATATATCTGCCACCATGTGGCGTGGCCTATTGGACGGAACATGTGTGCATGCAGTGTGCGAATTTGCCCCTTCTTGTCTATATAGTAGTTTCACGCTGTCATCGTCGGTGCGGTACCAGTGGAGTACAATGCTCCATTTCCTTTAAAAGTTTAAGGACAGGAGGAACCACAACAAACTTAGGGCATCGTACAAGAAGAAAACATATAACTTAACAATTCATTCAAAGTCTACAATAAAAACTGAAAGTAGCTGATCTACTGCCTGTGTCTACGTAAAATGCCTGTATCTGCCTGTAGTCCTTGAAAAGGGGCAAACTGACACGAAAAACAGAGTTCTTCAAACTCAGTTTTCAGACTTTAGCACTGCATATTCCTAATGCCCAGATGGTCGTATGATCCTCGATTACAACCTGATATTTGAACAGAGTTTCAAGAAATTAGAATCGATAGTAGAATACTGGTGATTTTTTAAAAGCAGCTAACAGTGGACAGCCTATGTTTTCTTTTTATTTGCCTGTTTAATTTAGTATTTTGATTCAATGTTCCTTGAAACTGAGGAAATCAAAATTTTTCAATCATTATCCGATTCCTACGTTTATTACAGGAAGTAATAGGAACAAAAAATCGAAAATCTATTATTTCAGAAACTTGTTGTTTTGAGTGGTTTTAACACTAATGTTAAACTGACGTTGAAAAATCCAATACAACCGAAAACCGGATGTTTCAGCGATAACCAGCATCCCTAGGTCCTCATAGCATATGCAGAGAATTTGCGTGATACACAATCTATGATAATAATTATCAGTTAGCTCGTAGCATGCTGGATGTCTACTTGACCTTCACAAAAGTACGAGGGGTATTCGATAAAGTAGGGTCCGATCGGGTGCGAAATGGAAACCACAGTGAAAATCTGATGAAGCTTTGCACAGAGTGTTGAGCAGTGTCTCTAGTAGACCCGTCGATCGCGGGACGTCACTTTTCCAATCCTTAGCTCACAGTGAGAACACGAAGATGGCTAGAAAGTAATGTCTCCCGCCAAGTACGAGGCCCTGGTGAAAGATTTCGCCTGAAGTTATGCAACCCACATAACGTAACTGTCACGCGTTTCGTTCTACACGACAATGGTCGGCTGCACTCTGCAGGAGCAATGAAGATGCCCCTGCAGCGTTTTCGATGGGAAGTGTTTGACCACCAACAACACAGCCCATAATTAGCTCCCCGTGAGGTTCATCTCTGCTCACATGGTCCGCTGGCTATGAAGACAACCTTTTGGCACAGACCAGTGTAGAGATCTGGCGGAAAGCACAGGCGGCTGCCTTCTACAACGATGGTATCGGAAAGTTCCTACAATGCTAGTTCGTACAAGTCGGAACGACGACTATGTAGATAAGTAGCTGGAAGTTTGTAGCAAACTGTTGCAATTTTTCCGGCAGTTTCCATTTTGCAACCGATCGGACCTTACTTTCCTAACAGCCCTTGTGCAAGCACCCTTTAAAAGTGTCCTCCGCAAATGGAGACGATATTCAACAAGAAATTCGTTTCACTATGGCATAGTAGCCAGGGATATTTTAGTAAGTGTGACATTTCCAGTATAACATCTACGATATATATTTTTTTTATTACGAGTGGAATATGAGCGTGTGAATAATATTCATTCAATTATGTAATTATTTCTTAAAAAGATGGTAATTATGTACAACAGAGACAATATTTGTCTCACATTCTTTTTCAATCTATGTCATTCTTTTCCTTTGTTTGATACCCTATTGTCGTCTTCTTCTGAGGTACATCGCAAGACGCGAATCGATTTGAGGTCTGTTAAATGAAAAACATTTAATGTAAAATTATTGTACTTTTATGTTCATTTGCTGATAAAAACAAAATAGAACCAAATACGTTAATACTATTAATGATTAATTATTGAAAATTCACTTCCTGTTTTAATTATAATTTTGTATTAATTGTTTTATCATAGCTGCAAGAAGCGCAGCCATTGTTAGTTGCAATTATATAACAACTTCATCTGTACTTCTAGCTGAAAATAGCATGGGTTTGTGTTAAACTAATTTGCAAAAAATTTAATAATTTCTTTTATTGGTGGCATCAATTTAAATGATTTGAATGACTTATTGAGAAAAGGAAAATCTTAATTTAAAAAGGAAATCCTCTATCTTTTGTTGGCCGCCATCTTAACTTTTATTACAGCGGCAAATTTAAATTACTTGAAACTGCAAACTTTCAATATTCCGATGTGTAAGAAATAAATGTGCACTGGTGGTACTGAACTCTATTTATAAAAGAAAAAAAATTAATCGAATCAGACTGCATTTTCTAAGAACAGTGCTGATGGTATTTATTGTTGAACAAGATTTCATTGCTGATGTATGTGACCAAAATTAAACTTGTGGTGTCACCGCCAGACACCACACTTGCTAGGTGGTAGCCTTTAAATCGGCCGCGGTCCATTAGTATACGTCGGACCCGCGTGTCGCCACTATCAGTGATTGCAGACCGAGCGCCGCCACATGGCAGGTCTAGAGAGACTTCCTAGCACTCGCCCCAGTTGTACAACCGACTTTGCTAGCGATGGTTCACTGACAAAATACACTCTCATTTGCCGAGACGATAGTTAGCATAGCCTTCAGCTACGTCATTTGCACAACCTAGCAAGGCGCCATTACCAGTTACTATTGATACTGTAAAACATGTACCGTCAAGAGCGACGCTCATCATTAATGGATTAAAGTTAAGTATTCCATCAGCTACGTCCTTTTTTCTAAAGTCTAATTTCCTTGGCCTGTTCCAGACCTCACGCCCGCCTGCGTGAGCTAAAACGCGTGCCTTTCGGCTTCCTCTAATAATACGGTGTTGGCTCTCCTGCCAACCTACAACAAAACTACGCACGAATCACAGAGAAAAATATTTTTGGTAGCATACGTCAGTGTTGTGTGCGGGTGGTATTCTGTGGTTCCCTTTCATGGTCAATTTGCTAAGAATAATTAAATCCATTGAAGACAAAAATTATTAAAGCTCTGATGTACAACATGTAATTTTAGTGATATGAACACAGATTACAGTCGACATTATTACACTACGTCAGGTGGAATTCTTGTGCAATTTGAACAAAATAATTATCCGAGAGGAGTTGTAGTTTGAATAATGCATTATACATGTGTATAATATTGTCAGTATCATTTACAAAAACAGATCAAGGCAACTGCTAAAAAAAAAAAATAGAGTGAATTCAAACCGCAGAATACCATAGAGTATCGTATCATCCATATTCATTGCACTTGTCGATGTTGATGATACACAAAAACCGCCACACCAGACATAAATGTTTACATTTTACAATCAAACCGCAGAAAACGTGGAGAAACTTGTTTTAGAAGGGAAAGGGTTGAAAGTAAAGATGTAAGTTCTCGAACGGATGTTATCACGCAATGTTTCAGCACCCTTTTCCTTTTTCCCCCCCGAGCCCCGACTCCGGGGTGGCGACCCCCGCAGTCACGTGACCGGGAGCACGTGCGCCGCCGGCCGCTCGCCGCCCCCGCGCCTATCGACCGGCGGGCGGGCGCCGCGTCGCCTGGCAACAGCGCCCCTCAGAGGGCACTGACCCCGCCACTGCGGGCTGTCGCTGCCAGCCAGGGGGTGAGTCGGCCGGGGTCAGCGCGGCACGGCGCAGCCCCGGGCCAGCCTCAACGGCGCAAACCCTGCACCCCGCCACGCCGCGCCGCGCTGCCGGGAAACAGCGCCTGCCGGACGGCAACCCGCCAGGTGCGCTATGGCAGTGGCGTACCGCTCAGTAAATGATAAATGCTTTGTTGTGAAGCTGAGCAAAGGAACACCGACAGACAAAATACTAAACGATTTCCTTTATTAAAATAACTGACTGGTCTTGCACTAATCGACCAGCTTTAAACTTCGTAAATCGACAGCTCATTCGATTTTTCACTGTAGAAAACACTCCTCCTCTTAACCTAGGATACCAACAACGAAACAATAAACTGGATAGAAGTCCCAAAGAAAGCAGGTGTTGACAGATGTGAAAATTACCGAACTATCAGTTTAATAAGTCACAGCTGCAAAATACTAACACGAATTATTTACAGACAAATGGAAAAACTGGTAGAAGCCGACCACGGGGAAGATCAGTTTCGATTCTGTAGAAATGTTGGAACACGTGAGGCAATACTGACCTTACGACTTATCTTAGAAAATAGATTAAGGAAAGGCCAACCTACGTTTCTAGCATTTGTAGACTTAGAGAAAGCTTTTGACAATGTTGAGTGGAATACTCTCTTTCAAATTCTGAAGGTGGCAGGGGTAAAATACAGGGAGCGAAAGGCTATTTACAATTTGTACAGAAACCAGATGGCAGTTATAAGAGTCGAGGGGCATGAAAGGGAGGCAGTGGTTGGGAAGGGAGTGAGACAGGGTTGTAGCCTCTCCCCGATGTTATTCAATCTGTATATTGAGCAAGCTAAAGGAAACAAAAGAAAAATTCGGAGTAGGTATTAAAATTCATGGCGAAGAAGTAAAAACTTTGAGGTTCGCCGATGACATTGTAATTCTGTCAGAGACAGCAAAGGACTTGGAAGAGCAGTTGAACGGAATGGACAGTGTCTTGAAAGGAGGATATAAGATGAACATCAACAAAAGCAAAACGAGGATAATGGAATGTAGTCAAATTAAATCGGGTGATGCTGAGGGGATTAGATTAGGAAATGAGACACTTAAAGTAGTACAGGAGTTTTGCTATTTAGGGAGTAAAATAACTGATGATGGTCGAAGTAGAGAGGATATAAAATGTAGACTGGCAATGGCACGGAAATCGTTTCTGAAGAAGAGAAATTTGTTAACATCGAGTATGGATCTAAGTGTCAGGAAGTCGTTTCTGAAAGCATTTGTATGAAGTGTAGCCACGTATGGAAGTGAAACATGGACGATAAACAGTTTGGACAGGAAGAGAATAGAAGCTTTCGAAATGTGGCGCTACAGAAGAATGTTGATGATTAGACGGGTAGATAACATAACTAATGAGGAGGTATTGAACAGAATTGGGGAGAAGAGGAGATTGTGTCATAACTTGACAAGAAGAAGGGACCGGTTGGTATGACATGTTCCGAGGCATCAAGGGATCACAAATTTAGCATTGGAGGGCAGCATGGAGGGTAAAAATCGTAGAGGGAGACCAAGAGATGAATACACTAAGCAGATTCAGAAGGATGTAGGTTGCAGTAAGTACAGGGAGATGAAGAAGCTTGCACAGGATAGAGTAACATGGAGAGCTGCATCAAACCAGTCTCAGGACTGAAGACCACAACAACAACAACAGAGGTTTTTAAGTTATTAGTTGTGCATACCGACAAGGATTTAAAATAGAAACGCCGTGTAGAAGACTCGCTAAAATGAAATTTCGACTACTTTGCCGATAAGAATAATTGCCTACTTTGGAGATATAGAAGTCAGCAAGTTAACATATTTTCAATGCTTTTATTCACTGTTGTTCTATGAGATAATATTTTCGAGTAGCTACTCACTTAGGCAAAAAGTATTCATTGTACATAACAAAGCAATTAGAATTATGCGTAGCGTGCACATACAGACATCTTGCAAGATACTATTTAATCAGTTGGGAATATTAGTCACAGACTTTATTCACTTATTAAATTTGCTATCAACAATCCATCTGAGTTTGAGAGTAACAGACGCCCAGTAATACCGCAGACTTAAGCCGTATGTGGGACCGACCGATATCTGAGTAAGTCTAATTCGCTTAAGTCGGGATCCAATTCTGCGTATAAATACATACGAACCCCGTTCAGTTTGGACCATAGGCTAAAGAAAACAATTTACTTTAGAAGAAAAGTGCTCAACAATGTAAACCGAAGTTACTGTGTCCAGAGGGCTCCATGGAACCGAACAATGTCATCATTTTTTTTATTCTCAAGCAAAATTCCCTCGTAGAACGCAAATAAATTTTTTATTCCCTCTTCTGTAGCACAAATGCACATTTCGTTGGAGTTTATTTTTTTCTAAAATTCGTAGCTCTTTTGCGATTGAACTGAGGCCTTCTGTCAGATATAGAACCGTCATTTGATCATCTGATTGAACTGTGTCTAAAGAATCAGGTTGTCCAATGTTTTACTCTCACTAACACATATATTTAAGCGCATCAATTGTCAGCTCCTGATAGTGTGAACCCAGCATTTCTTGAGCGTCATCATCACCTTCATCTAAATTTGCCTTGAAAGATCGACCACTTCTTCAATCATATAATCAATTTCGTGAGGATCTGGTGCCGATTCTCCCTGGGTTTCTGTGTTGAAATAAAACTGGACAAGAGTTTTTCAAAAATTTCATTCCAGGATTGTCCAATAATTCTCACAGCGTCTAAAACATTGAATTGCTTCTAAAAGTCTCTAACAGAGAGCTCATTGCTTTGTCTCTTTGCTTCATGTAGATTCACAAACAGTCATCTCGTGTAATAAGCTTTAAATGTTTAAATGACTCTCTGGTCCAGCGAGTAAAGCGAACTGGTTACATTCGGTGGCAGAAGTACAACTTTGACATGGGGGTCTAAATTAATTGGAGTAACAGGAGGATGATCTGAGGCGTTGTCGATTAATAGCATCACTTTAAATGTACGCCCCCGGTAGCTGAATGGTCAGCGTGACGGATTGTCAATCCTCTTGGCCAGGGTTCGATTCCCGGCTGGGTCGCGGAATCTTCTCCCCCCAGGGACTCCGTGTTGTACTGTCCTCATCATCATCCTGTCATCCTCATAGACTGCAAATCGCCGAAGAGGCGTCAAATTGAAAGACCGGCACCCGGCGAACGGTCTGCCCGCCGGAGGGCCCTAGCCATATGATTACATAAAATAAATAAATAACTTTAAATGGGATCTGTTCTAATGTATAATAGCGCTCGACTTTAGGTATAAAGTGATGCCAAGATGAATCATCAAAAATGGAAGCGCTCCCCCAGGCATTCGCATTCGCTTCTGGATCATGGTCAACGCAGCTTTACATGTATTTTTTAAAGCTTTTGGACTTTCTAAGCGATAAATTATGAGAGGTTTTCGTTTACAGTCACCAGCTGCATTCGAGCAAACCATAACTATCAATCGATCTTTGGCGGCTTTAAAACCTGGAAAGGTTTGCTCTTCAGGCACGATAAAAGTTCTCTTTGGCATCTCCTTCCAGAACAGACTGGTCAGATCTACGTTGAAGATGGTTCGGCTAGTGTAGGCACCTTCTTTCAGAGTTACCTCGAGGTTCTCGGAGTTGAGCGACGCAATCTCCTTGTCGGCGCTCATAGGCTCTCCACTCCTGCGATTCTATGCCAATTACAACGATTTCTGAATAGGCTAAGCCAGCTGTTACTACCTTTAAACATTACATCTTTCGACGCTTCCCCCGGTTCTTCTTCAATCTCTCAAAAGTCAGCCTGGCTTGAGAGGACGCCCTGTTCTGATCAACAGGATAATTTTTCACTATCACTTAATTATCACACCATCATTTTAACAGTGATTCACCGGCCGGTGTGGCCGAGCGGTTCCAGGCGCTTCAGTCTGGAACCGCGTGACCGCTACGGTTGCAGGTTCGAATCCTGCCTCGGGCATGGATGTGTGCGATGTCCTTAGGTTAGTTAGGTTTAAGTAGTTCTAAGTTCTAGGGGACTAATCACCTCAGACGTTAAGTCCCATAGTGCTCAGAGCCATTAACATTGATTCCATCTGAGCAATAACACCAAGACGTTCACGAATGATACTTGAATTCACAGGCTGAACATTTTTCGCAGCTTCGAGAATTAATTTTTCCCTTCTCTAATTGTTGATTGCGGTAGATCAACCTTCTTTGCCAATAGACAAATTTTAATTTTTTCATCAAAGTTTTTGATAATATCAAGTTTTCTAAGAACCCATATCTAGTTTTGTTTGTCTGACATCTACGAGTAAAGTTAAAAATATTTGTCATGAGAAAGAGAACAGAAGGGTCCGCTAGCGATATTTAGCATACAGTTATAAGACCACTTATAGATACAGGAAGGCGCGGACTTCACACTTTTGCGAGCAGCGAGGAGCAGCCTTGCTGCTTCGCGCTGTGTTTCTTGTTCCAGCTATCATCGACCAAGCATCAATAGATTAGCATCTCATTAACTAATATTGTACTACCGAGCGAGGTGGGGCGGTGGTTAGCGCATTGGACTCTCACTTCGGAGGACGGTTCAAACCCGCGTCCGGCCATCGAGATTTAGATTTCCCGTGATTTCACAAAATCGTTCCAGACAAGTGCCGGGATGGTTGCTTTGACAGTCTCTGAGCACTATGGGACTTAACATCTGAGGTCATCAGTTCCCTAGAACTTAGAACTACTTAAACCTAACTAACCTAAGGACATCACACACATCCATGCCCGAGGCAGGATTCGAACCTGCGACCGTAGCAGTCACGCGGTTTGCTTTGACAGGGTATGGCCGATTTCCTCCCCTATCCTTGACGCAATCCGAGCTTGTGCTCCGTCTCTAATGACCTCGATGTCGACGGGACGTTAAACCCAACTGGTCAATTTATTTCAAAGTCAGACTATATCCTTGTACACTAATACTATGTAATTATCAACTTCTCATATACAGTTATTACGTAAAAGGAAACGCAAAACTTCAGACGTGCGATTCGTTCGCCATTTGGCCTAATATGAAAGGCTAATTTATCAAATCATTTTCTTTTATTTGTGCACCAATGAACCTGCAGTCTCTCAGAAACGAAGTCCGCCATTTAATTAGCCATGTACGTAGCTTACAAAAGTCAGGGGATAGCGATATGCACACATACAGATTGTGGTAGAACCACGCACACATGGGATAAACAGGCAATGCACTGACGGAGCTGTCATTTTTGCTATGGTGATTCATGGGAAAAGTTTCCCGACTTGGTTATGACCGCGCGACGGAAATTAACAGAGTTTGAACATGGAATGGCAGCTGGAGCTAGAACCACAGGACATTCCATATCGGAAATCGATAGGGAATTCAATATTTCCCGACCCAAAGTGTCAAGAGCAACGGCCTTGCCGCAGTGGATACACCGGTTCCCGTACGATCACCGAAGTTAAGCGCTGTCGGGCGTGACGGGCACTTGGATGGGTGACCATCGAGGCCGCCATGCGCTGATGCCATTTTTCGTGATGCCACTTGAGGAGCTACTTGATCGATTAGTAGCGGCTCCGGTCAAAGAAAACCATCGTAACGACCGGGAGAGCGGTGTGCTGACCACATGCCCCTCCTATCCGCGTCCTCACCTGAGGATGACACGGCGGTCAGATGGTCCCAATGGGCCACTTGTGGCCTGAAGACGGAGTGCAAACTGTCAAGAGCATGCCGAGAATATCAAATTTCGGGCATTACCTCCCACTACGGACAACGAGCGGCCGTCGGCCTCCACTTAACGACTGAGAGCAGCTGCGTGTGCGTAGAGTTGTCAGTGCTCAAAGACCAGCAACACTGCGTGAAATAACCGCAGTAATCAAATACGTGACGTACCACGAACGTATCCGTTAGGAGAGTGCGATGAAATCTGGCGTTAATGGGCTACGGCAGCAGACCACCGACGCGGCTGCCTTTGCTAACAGCACACGAATCGCCAGCGCTGGTGACCATATCTGCTGGACGCTAGACGACTGGAAAACCGTGGCCTGGTCAAGGTAGTGTACAAGCTGGTGGTGGCTCCATAACTGCGCGGACTGTGTTTACAAGGAATAGACTGAGTGTTCTGGTCCAGATGACTCGAGGATTGACTGGAAATGGCTATGTTCGGCTACTTGTAGACGATTTGCATCTATTCATGGACTCCATGTTCCCAAACAACGATGGAATATTTATGGATGGCAAAGCGCCATGTCACTGGGGCACAATTGCTCGCGATTGGTTAGAAGAACATCCTGGGCAGTTCGATCAAATGATTGGGTTTCTCAGGTCGTCAGATTTGAATCCCACTGATCATTCATTGGACATAATCGAGAGGTCAGTTCGTACACAGGAAACACTTTCGAAATTATGAACGGCTAAAGAGGCAACGTATCTCAATATTTCTGCTGGAGACCTCCAACGACATGTTGAGTCCATGCCACGTTGACCTGCTGCATTGCGTCGGGCGAAAAGAGGCCCGACACGGTATTAGGAGGTAACCCATGACTGTTGTCACCTCAGCGCACGGCATAACGTGACTGACCGATCGAATTACCCACATAGTTTTAGAAAGTACGACAGTCCACGTCTTTAACTTAATTAATCCCGAGTCCTGAGACCATGAGTCTGATTAAACTACATTGATCACTATATAACTGCAACGGTCTAAGGCGTGGCAGTCATGGACTGTGAGGCTGGTCCCGGCGGAGGTTAGAGTCCTCCCTCGGGCATGGGTGTGTGGGTTGTCCTTAGGATAATTTAGGTTAATTAGTGTGTAAGCTTAGGGACTGATGACCTTAGCAGTTAAGTCCCATAAGGTTTCACACGCATTTAAAGATTTTGAACTATATGACTGCAAAATGATGAGAATATTCGTCGCAGACCGAAACGTTTCCAGAAAATTAAGCAGTTGGCCCTTGAGCAGGCGAAAGTGGTTACAAATTCTATTCTCTACTTCCCAGGTGGCGGTCAGTTCCCACTTTATAGTACAAAGACAATAATATTCTTTTCTCGTTTGATGCAAATGAATCAGTTCTATTTCGTTTCCAGCGCATAGTTAGAATCTATCACTTAACCAAGCTCCATGGACAACACAATCCCGCACGAAAGACGTTCGATATACTGAGCGGGCGGAGTGGGGGAATAGAGGTACGCGGGGCTCAGACAGACGAACCGCATAACTCCGGATTTGCGTAAAAAGGGGGTGGCTTAAGTCGGGCTAGTACTGTATTCACAAGTGCGACAGAGACGTCCTGTGTTCCCATGTGTTACCTCTCATTGACTGAAAGGTGTTATGCATTTAAGATTTACGTACAAACAGGAAAAACTATGTTAAGCACTGAAATGGAAATGAAAGAATGCACTCGTATTTAATATCACGTTTCACATGTGATCAAGCATCATTAAGAAATGGAAGTTACAACACGATGTCAAGTAAGCAGCTAAGGGCTTGCGACGAGCTAGGGACGGAAATACTAAGAACGAGGAGCAAAACTGGCGTCGTATAGGACTTAGCATCTCGACCTGTTATGCAGACTGCAGCTTGTGATTATCTTTCGATCGCGTGTATCACGTATATCATTTACGTATAGTGAATACTAGATGCCATCTCGGATTTAAAAGCTCTCACTAATTCTACGAATGCGTGGGGCCTCAGAGCCAGACTTACTCCGACTTGGCACCCACAAGGAGACCCTCTGTGATGGACACTGACTAAGCGTTCGCTACGTGTTGACTGCTCCAGGACACCGACAATACTTGCGCCGCGTGGCCCTACTGGGTACTGTTTAAAAAAATTCGTCCCAGAAAGGGGACACGAGACTGTCAGTCTGGGCACTATTTTCTACTGCCACTTTATACAGCCATTCGTACAAAAGCTATGTCCATCTTACAAGCCAGTTCTGACAGTATTCTCCAGATCTGTTAGGCCGCCATTATCTCGCTGGTCCTAACCACCAACTACCTCCCAGGAATGTATCCCAGCGCTCTTGGTGACATTCTTCGAACCAAGGAACCACTCTAACAGTCACTGCTATTGTGGTAACACTTTATTTTTGTGAAAGCAGCTTAGTTTTATTCAGGATTCCAATACACCATGTGATTCCACTATTTTTCAACAAAATCTCCGTTCAGTGCGACCCCTTACGCCACCTTACAGGCGGTACCACTCAACTGGTCGGAGCCAACGTCTTGCTGCTTGGAGTGCATCCTTCATTCGGCCAGACAGATGGAAGTGGGAAGGTGTGAGTTCTAGGCTGTAGGACGGATGAGGATGAACAGTCCTGTGGAGTATTGTGAGGTCCTCTCGGGTGCGCAGACTTGTGGAGCTCCTTGCGTTGTCACGCAGAAACAGAAGTTCGTTTGCATTTTTGTGGCGACGAACACGGCACGCGGAAGATGGGATAGGTTTTGCGCGACGTGAAAGGTCTCTGTTGGATTCCTTTCATGTTTAATTTCTTAAATCTGTTGTCATTTATGGAGTAAATTCCTTTTCTAAATTTACTGTGGCGTTTCTGACTATCTGGGAGGAGACTGAGTAGTGGAACGTGTTACCTTTACACGTAGACAAGAACGATCTGTCACACTACTACACTTTAAAGCACAGTTTATATGTAATTCTTATATGTAATTCATGTCACACAGTCTCATACGGAACCTACATCCGCTTTCTTTTATATACTGTATATGATAAGATACTGTCATCCCCCTTCCCTTTTGTGTGAGAGGATGAATGAGCATATGTACACTCCTGGAAATTGAAATAAGAACACCGTGAATTCATTGTCCCAGGAAGGGGAAACTTTATTGACACATTCCTGGGGTCAGATACATCACATGATCACACTGACAGAACCACAGGCACATAGACACAGGCAACAGAGCATGCACAATGTCGGCACTAGTACAGTGTATATCTACCTTTCGCAGCAATGCAGGCTGCTATTCTCCCATGGAGACGATCGTAGAGATGCTGGATGTAGTCCTGTTGAACGGCTTACCATGCCATTTCCACCTGGCGCCTCAGTTGGACCAGCGTTCGTGCTGGACGTGCAGACCGCGTGAGACGACGCTTCATCCAGTCCCAAACATGCTCAATGGGGGACAGATCCGGAGATCTTGCTGGCCAGGGTAGTTGACTTACACCTTCTAGAGCACGTTGGGTGGCACGGGATACATGCGGACGTGCATTGTCCTGTTGGAACAGCAAGTTCCCTTGCCGGTCTAGGAATGGTATACCGATGGGTTCGATGACGGTTTGGATGTACCGTGCACTATTCAGTGTCCCCTCGACGATCACCAGTGGTGTACGGCCAGTGTAGGAGATCGCTCCCCACACCATGATGCCGGGTGTTGGCCCTGTGTGCCTCGGTCGTATGCAGTCCAGATTGTGGCGCTCACCTGCACGGCGCCAAACACGCATACGACCATCATTGGCACCAAGGCAGAAGCGACTCTCATCGCTGAAGACGACACGTCTCCATTCGTCCCTCCATTCACGCCTGTCGCGACACCACTGGAGGCGGGCTGCACGATGTTGGGGCGTGAGCGGAAGACGGCCTAACGGTGTGCGGGACCGTAGCCCAGCTTCATGGAGACGGTTGCGAATGGTCCTCGCCGATACCCTAGGAGCAACAGTGTCCCTAATTTGCTGGGAAGTGGCGGTGCGGTCCCCTACGGCACTGCGTAGGATCCTACGGTCTTGGCGTGCATCCGTGCGTCGCTGCGGTCCGGTCCCAGGTCGACGGGCACGTGCACCTTCCTCCGACCACTGGCGACAACATCGATGTACTGTTGAGACCTCAAGCCCCACGTGTTGAGCAATTTGGTGGTACGTCCACCCGGCCTCCCGCATGCCCACTATACGCCCTCGCTCAAAGTCCGTCAACTGCACATACGGTTCACGTCCACGCTGTCGCGGCATGCTACCAGTGTTAAAGACTGCGATGGAGCTCCGTATGCCACGGCAAACTGGCTGACACTGACGGCGGCGGTGCACACATGCTGCGCAGCTAGCGCCATTCGACGGCCAACACCGCGGTTCCTGGTGTGTCCGCTGTGCCGTGCGTGTGATCATTGCTTGTACAGCCCTCTCGCAGTGTCCGGAGCAAGAATGGTGGGTCTGACACACCGGTGTCAATGTGTTCTTTTTTCCATTTCCAGGAGTGTATTTCTAGTTGCATGCTTGAGGGTAGCAGACAAGGCTGTCTGCTAGAGAACAGTAGGACCAACGTCGGAACAGGTAGCTACGCTTCCTAAAAGCAAAGAGGTTTCTATCCTTAGTATGGTCCTGTCCGTCCGTTGTCATGTTGGTATAGGAAGCTGCCCCTCTGGCCCCTTCCGTTTGTCTTTGTGAGCCACCCTCAGGAAACACACTCGGCAGTAGGCAGTTGCAGTCTGGCGGTGGCGAGCGTCTGAAGTGGTAAGATCTCGGGCTAAGCGCGTGTCTGCTAAGTCCATAGGACAATGGATTTGTTAAGTTCAGCCTAACTGAAAATTTAATCATCTTTATCTCGGGTTTAGCACTAAAATATCTAAGGTTATCTTAAATTGCAGCGTAGTGTAATTCTCGTGTGAAGTTCATATTAGTTTCCGGTTGTTGCTTTGTTACTACTTTGTGTGTAAAGTGGAACCACGTGTTGATCAGTAACTCTAACTAAGTTCATCAATCTTAAATGTGAATGCTTGTGTGATTATAACGTCTCGTCTTGACAATATTTTACAATATAACAACTTTTCTTTATGCTTTTCTTTATGTTCAACCCACGTGGAGTGTACTTTGCGAGACCAGTACCACGTGCTTATATAACTGTTTGACCCATCAGGTTAATAGTAAGACGTTAGTAAACAGTTCAAGGTTTTTTCTTTTGTCAATTGCTTTTCGATCGAATTTATTTTAATTATCAAAATTACTGTGGAGTTATACGCTTTCTGTAAACCAAGTTGACCACGTGGAGCATGTGGTGTAATCATCAAAGTAGCCTTCAGCTATTCTTTTTTGGAAGATTTTACAAAGAGTTAATATGAATTTAGTATACCAGTGTGTGGTAATTACATGACGGACAGGATTGTGTTACGAACGTAATTTCTTTGGGTGAAAACTGAATCTGTTGGTTGTGGTTAATTTCTTCTTGCTTATGTTTCAATTTCTTTGGGTGTTGTTTTGTGAATGCAGGGTTGTATGCAGTCTCCCAATCTTGGCTCCATATTTGATGTGTTCCGTAAGATTTTCACCATCCTAAATAAGGCACCAGCTTGTTACGAATAGAATTTAATATGCTGAAATTTCGATGATCAATCTTAAAATAAATTTCCAAATATAAACTGATTTCTTTCTTTTTATTTAAATTCTCCTTTTTATATATATATATATATATATTACCGGTTGTTGTATGACTGTAAAAGATTATAATCAATGTTAGTCTGATTGGTAATGTGGTAAACCTAGACTAGATACCCAGTCGTGAAACAGTTGCTTAGTAATGCAAGATTAACTTCTCCCCAGACAGATTACAGCTTTAACCCGCTTTTATTCTACTATTAGCACCCGATTACAGAATAGCAAATTAAGGTAGCAATATTACACATGGCGACCCTGTTCTGTGATTCCGCTAGACTCTGGAATCTCTGAAACGTTAGATTGCGAGCGTGTTATAATCTTAATTTTTTTTCCCTACAGCGCTAAAACAACTTCTGCGTTGTTTCCTAGCAGACGTTCAAAAGATTCACGGCGTTGTTGATCGGCGTTGTGTTGTTTGTCTTGTTTTGTTTTCTATATTTGTGTGTTTTATATGTGTGTGTGTTTTTTTGTTCTCGCTTGTACATTGCACTGTTTCGATCTAAGATAAAAATTTGTTTTGCGTGTGAAAAAGTGCGTACTAGGTTGGGTATCTTTCGTGTGACTGTCGTAATTTTTGTGGGACACATTTATTTTGATTAGTGTGTCGCATACCGGTTATAAATTGCACTAATGCAGACACGTAACCAAGCTAAAAGTAAGCGGTCCGACAACTTAAGCAACATGGACCAAGGAGATAATAATTTGATTTCGAATGTTAATGCGTCGGGCAGTTCCGAAAATACAATGGGAAATACTTCAGACGAAATGCAAAACAGGACGAACGGGCTCACAGCAGAGCCAGAAATAAATCTGCCTCCTACTAACCAAATTGATTTGGCAGAACTCATGAAAACCTTATTGCAACAAAATAAA